>NC_142173.1:25342844-25449420 GCF_029865625.1 Vigna umbellata | reverse complement strand
TCGTGCACTTCGTCCACTTCGTCCACTTCATCCACTTTGTCCACTTCGTCAACTTCGTCCAGTTCCTCAACTTCGTCCACTTCGTACACTTGGTCCACTTCGTGCACTTCTTCCACTTCGTCCACTTCTTCCACTTCTTCAACTTGGTCCACTTAGTCAACTTCGTCCACTTCATCCACTTCGTCCACTTCGTCAACTTCCTCCACTTCGTCAACTTCCTCCACTTCCTGCACTTCCTCAATTTCGTCCGCTTCTTCCACTTCCTCCACGTCCTCCACTTCCTCCACTTCGTCAATTTCCTCCACTTCCTCAACTTCGTGCACTTCGTCCAATTCGTCCACTTCGTCAACTTCCTCCACTTCGTCCACTTCGTCAACTTCTTCCACTTCGTCAACTTCCGCCACTTCGTCCACTTCGTCCACTTCTTCCATTTCGTCCACTTCGTCCACTTCCTCCACTTCTCCACTTCGTAATATTCGTCCACTTCGTCCACTTCCTCCACTTCGTCGACTTCATCCACTTCGTCCACTTCGTCAACTTCGTCCACTTCGTCAACTTCCTCCACTTCGTCCACTTCGTCCACTTCCTCCTGTTCCTCCACTTCGTCCACTTCGTCCACTTCGTCAACTTTGTCCGCTTCGTCCACTTTGTCAACTTCGTCATCTTCGTGAACTTCGTCCACTTCCTTCACTTCGTCTACTTCCTTCACTTCGTCCACTTCCTCCACTTCCTCCACTTCCTCCACTTCGTACACTTCGTCAACTTCGTCCACTTCCTCCACTTCCTCAATTTCGTCCACTTCTTCCACTTCCTCCACTTCCTCCACTTCCTCCACTTCCTCCACTTCGTCCACTTCGTCCACTTCGTCAACTTCGTCCACTTCTTCCACTTCCTCCACTTCGTCAACTTCCTCCACTTCCTCAACTTCGTCCACTTCGTCCACTTCGTCCACTTCGTCCACTTCGTCCACTTCGTCCACTTCGTCCACTTCGTCCACTTCGTCCACTTCGTCCACTTCGCCCACTTCGCCCACTTCGTCCACTTCGTCAACTTCATCCACTTCGTCCATTTCCTCCGCTTCTTCCACTTCTTCCGCTTCGTCAACTTCCGCCACTTCGTCCAGTTCGTACACTTCTTCCACTCTGTCCACTTCTTCCACTTCTTCAACTTGGTCCACTTAGTCAACTTCGTCCACTTCCTCCGCTTCTCCACTTCGTAAACTTCCTCCACTTCCTCCACTTCCTCCACTTCGTCCACTTCGTCAACTTCGTCCACGTCATCAACTTCCTCCACTTCTTTCACTTCCTCCACATCCTCCTCTTCCTCCACTTGCTCTACTTCCTCCACTTCACCCACTTCCTCCACTTCCTCCACTTCATCCAGTTCCTTCACTTCGTCAACTTCGTCCACTTCGTCCACTTCGTCAACTTCCTCCACTTCCTTCACTTCCTCCACTTCGTCCACTTCATCCACTTCGTCCACTTCCTCAACTTCCTCCACTTCGTCCACTTCCTTCACTTCCTCGACATCCTCCACTTCCTCCACTTCGTCCATTTTCTCCACTTCGTCCACTTCGTACACTTCGTACTCTTCGTCCACTTCCTCCACTTCCTCCACTTCCTCCACTTCCTCCACTTCGTCGACTTCGTCGACTTCCTGCACATCCTCCACTTCCTCAATTTCGTCCACTTCTTCCACTTCCTCCACTTCCTCCACTTCCTCCACTTCCTCCACTTCGTCAACTTCCGCCACTTCGTCCACTTCGTTCACTTCTTCCATTTCGTCCACTTCTTCCACTTCTTCAACTTGGTCCACTTAGTCAACTTCATCCACTTCCTCCACTTCTCCACTTCGTAAACTTCGTCCACTTCCTCCACTTCCTCCACTTCGTCCATGTTGTCCACTTCGTCAACTTCGTCCACTTCGTCCACTTCCTCCATTTCCTCCATTTCCTCCACTTCCTCCATTTCCTCCATTTCCTCCACTTCCTCCACTTCCTCCACTTCTTCCACTTCCTCCACTTCCTCCACTTCGTCAACTTCCTCCACTTCCTCAACTTCGTCCACTTCGTCCACTTCTTCTACTTCGTCCACATCGTCAACTTCGTCCACTTCGTCAACTTCCTCCACTTCTTGAACTTCGTCCACTTCGTCAACTGCTTCATCTTCCTCCAGTTCCTCCACTTCCTCCACTTCGTCAACTTCCTCAACTTCGTCAACTTCGTGCACTTCGTCCACTTCCTCCACTTCCTTCTCTTCCTCCACTTCCTCTACTTCCTCCACTTCCTCCACTTCCTCAACTTTCTCCACTTCGTCCACTTCCTCCACTTCGTCCGCTTCCTCCACTTCCTTCACTTCCTCAACTTTCTCCACTTCGTCCACTTCGTCAACTTCTTCTACTTCCTCCACTTCCTCCACTTCGTCTACTTCTTCCACTTCGTCCACTTCCTCAACTTCCTCCACTTCCTCCACTTCCTCCACTTCCTTCACTTCCTCGACTTCCTCCACTTCCTCCACTTCCTCCACTTCGTTTACTTCGTCGACTTCGTCAACTTCATCCATTTCCTCCACTTCGTCCACTTCGTACACTTCGTACTCTTCGTCCACTTCCTCCACTTCCTCCACTTCCTCCACTTCCTCCATTTCCTCCACTTCGTCAACTTCGTCCACTTCCTTCACTTCCTGAATTTCGTGCACTTCTTCCACTTCCTCCACTTCCTCCACTTCGTCAACTTCCTCCACTTCCTCAACTTCGTCCACTTCGTGCACTTCGTCAACTTCGTCCACTTCTTCCACTTCGTCAACTTCCGCCACTTCGTCCACTTCGTCCACTTCTTCCACTTCGTCAACTTCTTCCACTTCTTTAACTTTGTCCACTTAGTCAACTTCGTCCACTTCCTCCACTTCTCCACATCGTCCACTTCCTCCACTTCGTCCACTTCGTCCACTTCGTCCACTTCATCCACTTCGTCCACTTCGTGAACTTCCTCCACTTCCTCCACTTCCTCCACTTCCTCCTCTTGCTCCACTTCGTCCACTTCGTCCACTTCGTCCACTTCGTCCACTTTGTCAACTTCGTCATGTTCGTCGACTTCGTCAACTTCGTCCACTTCCTTCTCTCGTCCACTTCATTCACTTCGTCCACTTCGTCCACTTCCTCCACTTCGTCAACTTCCTCCACTTCGTCCACCTCCTCCACTTCCTCCACTTACTCCACTTCTTCCATTTCCTCCACTTCCTCCACTTCCTCCACTTCGTCGACTTTGTCTACTTCGTCAACTTCGTCCACTTCGTCCACTTCCTCTTCTTCCTCCACTTCCTCCACTTCCTCAACTTCGTCCACTTCTTCCACTTCCTCCACTTCCTCCACATCTTCCACCTCCTCCACTTCCTCCACTTCCTCCACTTCCTCAACTTCCTCCACTTCCTCAACTTCGTCCACTTCGTCCACTTCGTCTACTTCGTCCACTTCGTCTACTTCGTCCACTTCGTCTACTTTGTCCACTTGGTCAAGTTCCTCCACTTCGTCCACTTCGTCCATTTCCTCCACTTCGTTAACTTCCTCAACTTCCTCAACTTCGTCCATTGCGTCCACGTCGTCCACCTCCTCCACTTCCTCCACTTACTCCACTTCTTCCACTTCCTCCACTTCCTCCACCTCATCATCTTCATCCACTTCTTCCACTTCGTCCACTTCGTCCTCTTTGTCCACTTCGTCAACTTCCTCCACTTCGTCCACTTCCTCCAATTCCTCCACTTCCTCCACTTCCTCCACTTCGTGAACTTCGTCCACTTCGTGCACTTCGTCCACTTCGTCCAACTTCGTCCACTTCGTCAACTTCGTCCACTTCGTGCACTTCGTCCACTTCGTCCACTTCATCCACTTTGTCCACTTCGTCAACTTCGTCCAGTTCCTCAACTTCGTCCACTTCGTACACTTGGTCCACTTCGTGCACTTCTTCCACTTCGTCCACTTCTTCCACTTCTTCAACTTGGTCCACTTAGTCAACTTCGTCCACTTCATCCACTTCGTCCACTTCGTCAACTTCCTCCACTTCGTCAACTTCCTCCACTTCCTGCACTTCCTCAATTTCGTCCGCTTCTTCCACTTCCTCCACGTCCTCCACTTCCTCCACTTCGTCAATTTCCTCCACTTCCTCAACTTCGTGCACTTCGTCCAATTCGTCCACTTCGTCAACTTCCTCCACTTCGTCCAGTTCGTCAACTTCTTCCACTTCGTCAACTTCCGCCACTTCGTCCACTTCGTCCACTTCTTCCATTTCTTCCACTTCGTCCACTTCCTCCACTTCTCCACTTCGTAATATTCGTCCACTTCGTCCACTTCCTCCACTTCGTCGACTTCATCCACTTCGTCCACTTCGTCAACTTCGTCCACTTCGTCAACTTCCTCCACTTCGTCCACTTCGTCCACTTCCTCCTGTTCCTCCACTTCGTCCACTTCGTCCACTTCGTCAACTTTGTCCGCTTCGTCCACTTTGTCAACTTCGTCATCTTCGTGAACTTCGTCCACTTCCTTCACTTCGTCTACTTCCTTCACTTCGTCCACTTCCTCCACTTCCTCCACTTCCTCCACTTCGTACACTTCGTCAACTTCGTCCACTTCCTCCACTTCCTCAATTTCGTCCACTTCTTCCACTTCCTCCACTTCCTCCACTTCCTCCACTTCCTCCACTTCGTCCACTTCGTCCACTTCGTCAACTTCGTCCACTTCCTCCACTTCCTCAATTTCGTCCACTTCTTCCACTTCCTCCACTTCTTCCACTTCCTCCACTTCGTCCACTTCCTCCACTTCCTCCACTTCCTCCACTTCATCCACTTCGTCCACTTCGTCCACTTCATCCACTTCGTCCACTTCGTAAACTTCCTCCAGTTCATCAACGTCGTCCACTTCGTACACTTGGTCCACTTCGTGCACTTCTTCCACTTCGTCCACTTCTTCCACTTCTTCAACTTGGTCCACTTAGTCAACTTCGTCTACTTCGTCTACTTCGTCCACTTCATCCACTTCGTCCACTTCGTCAACTTCCTCCACTTCGTCAACTTCCTCCACTTCCTCCACTTCGTCAACTTCGTCCATTTCCTCCACTTCGTCCATTTCGTACACTTCGTACACTTCGCCACTTCGTCCACTTCTTCCACTTCGTCCACTTTTTCCACTTCTCCTCTTCGTAAACTTCGTCCACTTCGTCCACTTCATCCACTTCGTCCACTTCGTCCACTTCGTCCAGTCCCTCAACATCGTCCACTTCGTACACTTGTTCCACTTTGTGCACTTCTTCCACTTCGTCCACTTCTTCCAGTTCTTCAACTTGGTCCGCTTAGTCAACTTGGTCCACTTAGTCAACTTCGTCCACTTCCTCCACTTCGTCCACTTCATCCATTTCGTCCACTTCGTCAACTTCCTCCACTTCGTCAACTTCCTCCACTTCCTCCACTTCCTCCACTTCGTCAACTTCGTCCATTTCCTCCACTTCGTCCATTTCGTACACTTCGTACACTTCGCCATTTCGTCCACTTCTTCCACTTCGTCCACTTCTTCCACTTCTTCAACTTGCTCCTCTTAGTCAACTTTGTCCACTTTTTCCGCTTCTCCACTTCGTAAACTTCGTCCACTTCGTCCACTTCATCCACTTCGTCCACATCGTCCAGTCCCTCAACATCGTCCACTTCGTACACTTGTTCCACTTCGTGCACTTCTTCCACTTCGTCCACTTCTTCCAGTTCTTCAACTTGGTCCACTTAGTCAACTTGGTCCACTTAGTCAACTTCGTCCACTTCCTCCACTTCATCCACTTCGTCCACTTTGTCAACTTCCTCCACTTCGTCAACTTCCTCCACTTCCTCCACTTCATCAACTTCGTCCATTTCCTCCGCTTCGTCCATTTCGTACACTTCGTACACTTCGCCACTTCGTCCACCTCTTCCACTTCGTCCACTTCTTCCACTTCTTCAACTTGGTCCTCTGATAACAGTTGAAAAACTGTTATTTTCATGCTTAAAAGTGATACTAAAAGCAACCTTTAGACTTAGAAACTAGCTTGAAATCATGCATTTTGTTTATATTTTCAGAAATAAGAGAGCTGGACAGGTTTATGCTTGATTTGAGTGTTTTTGTGCAGGTTTTGAGGTGAATTTGGTGAAAGAAGTGAAGAATGAGAGAGAGGACATTAGAAAAGACAAGAAAGAGTGCAAAAAGAGAAGTCGAAGGCACCGCTCAGCGGCAAACTACCGCTGAGCGGCACTCACGAGGTGGCGTTGGAACCGCTGAGGGGCAAATGGCCGCTGAGGGGAAGAAAGAAGACGCGTAACCACCGCTGAGCGGTAAATGGCGCTGAGCGGCACTTTTTGGGCTTGGGCTTTTATAATCTTTCGTAACTCTAGATTAGTATTTAAGGGCTTGCACGTCCTTTAGTTAGTATCTTTGGCAGAAACGAGGCAAACACTCTCTCTTTCACCCCTTTGAAGAAGGATCTTGGATGCTCAGGCTACCTCTTCACCTTTATTGGGTTTATTCTTTCATACTTTCATTGTTATTCATCTAGGTTCACCATGAATATGGTGAACTAAACCTTGTATGTTTGTTGGGGAATCAATGTAATCTCTTGAAGCTCTCATATATGGATTTGTTGAATACATCTTTGAATTAAGACATATGCTTTCTTTTCATCATTAGTTAGGGTTTTTCCTCTTTGCTCAATGCTTGCATTGTTTAACTCATTCTAATGCATGATTATTGGTTTTGTTGATACGGACACGTACGGGGAAATCTAGATCCGGGGAATTTCTCCCAATATTTTACTGACAATATTATATTGGTTGCCTTAAGCTCCTGCGGTAATGAACTAATCATTAGGAATGCTAGGAATTGTATGAACTATTTGATTAGGGAGAAGCCATCTAGAATGGTACATTAGTGAGTGGCATTAACAATGATGATTTGAATGATGAATTCCTAAAATATATGAGAGTGGATGAGATGAAATTGACCCCCAACAACATATTCATTCATATATTCCATTGAAAGTGTTTATCTTTTGTCTTTGCCATTGATCAAAATTCATGCATACATGTTTATTTTCTGTCTTGCATTTTAAACCCAAATATTTCGTTTGTAAGTCTTAGTTAATCAAGAAACCACATAACTAAACTAGGCCGTGAGTCCTTTGGGAAGAACGATACTTGGTCTTACCAAGTTTTATTACTTGAACGATTCGGTCATACTTGCCGATTGTGAAACAAGTTTGTGACATCATATTTTGATGCTTACAAATTTGTCCATCAAGTTTTTGGCGCCGTTGCCGGGGATTCGTGGTTTAACTGGTTAATTTGTGTGATTATTGATTACCTTTGACTTTAATTTTGAATTTCTGTTTTTATTTTTTTTGTTTTTATTAGATTTTATATTTTTTAGATTTGATTTTTATCTTTTAGGTTAGATTTTATTTTTATCTTTTTAGATTAGATTTTATTTTATTTTCGAATTTTTATTTTATTTTTCTGTTTTCTGTTTTTCTGTTTTTTATTTTTTATTTTTAGGTTAGATTTTATTTTATTCTTATTCTATCTTTTAGGTTAGGTTAGATTTTATTTTTTAGATTAGGTTTTATTATATTTTATCTTCTAAATCTTCTATCTTCTAAATCTTTTTATCTTTTGAATCTCTATCTTTTCCTATATCTTTTTGCGCTAACAAATCTTTTCTAGGGTTTTGTTTTCTTGTGTATGCAGGAAGGTCAAACCAGTACTAGTTCAATAGCACAAGGAGTATGGAGAACAATAATGCTAGAAGAACTCTTGCAGATTATACTAATCTTGCTGGACCTCAACACTTTAACAGCATAGCTCGACCTAGAGTCAATGCAGCCAACATGGAGGTCAAACCAGCATTAATTCAACTGGTAAAGAGTAATCAATTTACTGGGTTATCACATGAAAGCCCATATGAGCACCTTACAACATTTAATGAGATCTGCAACACGGTCAAGATCAATGGGGTGCCAGACGAAGCTATCAAACTTAGCTTGTTTCCTTTCTCATTGGGAGGCAATGCTAAGCTTTGGTTGAACTCTTTTCCAGAAGAAAGTTTCACAGAGTGGGAAGCAGTGGTTACAAAGTTTTTAAACAAATACTTCCCACAATCTAAGGTGACTAAGGGCAAGCAAGAGATATCTTCATTCAAGCAGGGCATGGAAGAATCACTTGGACATGCATGGGACAGATACAAAGGATTGTTACGTAAAACTCCTATGCATGGTTTCAGAGAAGAAGAAGTAGTCCTAACTTTCCTTGGAGGGCTTGGTTCACAAACCAAGATGATACTGAATGCTTCAGCTGGAGGCAATATCAAATGGAAGACTCCAGAGGAAGCAACTGAAATTATTGAAAATATGGCTACTAGTGACAACGAACTCAATATTGAAAAAGGAGACTTTCATCAGAGGGAGTTGTTACCATTACATGATGCTCTGCTAGAACAAAATAAAACTCTCTTTCAACAGCTTGAGGAAGTAACCATGAAACTTTCTCGAATACCACAGGGAATACAACAGGTCTCAATGGTTCAAGAACGACAAAAATGGCAGATGCAAGTTACTCCAGTTGAGAAAACAACAAAGCTTGAAGAGACTTTCCAGAGATTCTTGAAGACAAATGCGTCCTATTGTCATAATGTGGATGTTGCATTTAAAAAAATGGAGGTTCATGTTGAGAGAATAGTTGACGAAATTAAACAGGATAATCTTGGAAAGGAGTGCAAAACTGTTGTGACTAGAAGTGGTAGAGTGTTAGAGGAGAGACAAAAAGAGAGAGAGGAGAAAGAAAATGAGAGTGAGAGTGAAAAAGAAACATGTGAGAGAGAGAAAAAGAGAAGAAGAAAGGAGAGGAGAGAAAAAAATGAGAGAGAAGAGAGACAGAAAGAAAAAGAGTATGAAAAGCCACTTCCTTATCCAAAGAGTTATTCAAGGAAGGAGAAAGAAAAGCAGTTGGAAAGATTCATGGAACTCTTTAAGAAGTTGGAGATCACTATACCATTCTCTGAAGCATTGCAACAGATGCCAGCATATGCAAAATTTTTGAAGGAACTTCTCACAAAGAAACACAAGTACATTGAGAAGGAAACTATCAATATACAGGGCAATTGCAGTGCAATCATACAGAAACTACCTCCTAAACTTAAAGACCCAGGAAGCTTCACCATTCCATGTACCATAGGAGATGTGAAAGTTGGAAGAGCATTGATTGATTTGGGAGCTAGCATTAATCTAATGCCGCTATCCATGTGCAGAACAATTCAGGGGTTGGAAATTAAACCAACCAGAATGGCTCTTCAATTGGCAGACAGGTCTCTTAAATATCCATATGGAGTGGTTGAAGATGTTCTAGTGAAGGTTGACAAATTTGTATTCCCAGTAGATTTCATTGTGATGGAGATGGAAGGAGCTAGTGATGTTCCTCTTATTCTGGGGAGACCTTTTATGAAGACTGCTAGAGTTTTGATTGATGTGGAGAATGGTAAGCTTAAACTGAGAGTTGATGATGAGGAAGTTACTTTTGATGTATCCAAGGCCATGACGTATCCAAATGATGACAAAGCATGCTTTCAATTTGATGAACTTGATGAAGTTTGTATGGTTCAAGAAAGAATGGTGCGTAATATTTCACCATTGGAAAAAACGCTCATTGATGCATGTGAAGATTTGGATGAAGAAGAAGAGAAATTGATGATGAATGTCTGATGGACTTGGAAACATTGAAAAAGGGTCCAGAGGAAGATCCAATATTTGAAACAATTGATAAGGAAGAAACAATCAAAGCACAGTCGCCAGAATTGAAAAGATTGCCATCACATTTGAAATATGTGTTTCTAGAAGAGGTGAACAAAGCCAGTCATCATCAACAACTCTTTATCTTTACAAGAAGAAGAGCAGTTGATAGAAATTCTGAAAGCCAACAAAGAAGCAATTGGGTGGTCAATATCAGATCTCAAAGGTATTAGCCCAACTTATTGTATGCACAGGATTTTTATGGAAGAGGACTATAAACCAAGTGCTCAACCGCAGAGAAGGTTAAATCCTGTCATGAAGGAGGTGGTCAGAAAAGAAGTGTTGAAACTGCTAGAAGCTGGTATCATCTATCCAATCTCTGACAGTGAATGGGTGAGTCCAGTACAGGTGGTTCCAAAGAAAGGAGGGATGACAGTAATTTATAATGATAAGAATGAACTTATTCCTACTCGGACAGTTACTGGCTGGCGCATGTGCATTGATTACAGGAAGCTGAATAAAGCTACCAGGAAAGATCATTTTCCTCTTCCCTTCATGGATCAGATGCTAGAAAGGTTATCAGGGCAGGCTTTCTATTGTTTTCTGGATGGATATTCTGGATATAATCAAATTGTGGTAGATCCAAAAGACCAGGAGAAGACGGCTTTTACTTGTCCTTTTGGTATCTTTGCATATAGAAAGATGCCTTTTGGATTATGTAATGCTCCAGCTACGTTTCAGAGGTGTATGCAGGCAATCTTTTCTGATCTTTTAGAAAAATGCATTGAAGTATTCATGGATGACTTCTCAGTTTTTGGAAATTCTTTCCAAAGATGTTTAGCTAATTTGAACACTGTCCTCAAAAGATGTGTTCAGACAAATCTGGTTCTGAATTGGGAGAAATGTCATTTCATGGTAACTGAAGGGATTGTACTGGGGCATAAAATCTCTGCTAAAGGAATTGAGGTGGATAAAGCCAAAGTAGAAGTCATTGAGAAACTGCCTCCCCCAACAGATGTAAGGGGGATTAGGAGTTTTCTTGGTCATGCTGGGTTCTATAGAAGATTCATCAAAGATTTCTCAAAAATTGCTAAACCATTGAGTAATCTTTTGATGAAGGATGCGCCTTTTGTGATGAACGAAGATTGTCTGAAAGCTTTTGATATATTGAAGAAGAAGCTAGTGTCAGCTCCAGTAATTGTAGCACCAGATTGGAATCAAAATTTTGAATTAATGTGTGATGCAAGTGATTATGCATTGGGAGTTGTTCTCGGCCAAAGGAAGGAACAAAAGTTTCATCCAATCTATTATGCTAGCAAGGTGCTGAATGATGCTCAATTGAATTATGCTACTACAGAGAAAGAGTTTCTTGCCATTGTATATGCTCTAGAGAAATTTAGACCCTATCTTATTGGGTCTAAGGTGATTGTCTATACAGATCATGCAGCTATCAAATATTTGTTGACAAAACCAGATTCTAAGCCACGTCTGATTAGATGGGTACTACTATTACAAGAATTTGATGTAGAAATCCGTGATAAGAAAGGAAGTGAGAACTTAATTGCTGATCATTTGTCACGGTTAGTCAACAATGAGGTCACTAGCAAGGAGTCTGCAATCTGGGAATCTTTTTCAGATGAATCACTCATGTATATTCAGCAGAGGCCCTGGTTTGCTGATATGGCCAATTTCAAAGCTGCAAGAGTCATGCCAGAAGATTTAACTTGGCAACAGAGAAAGAAATTTCTACATGATGCCAAGCAGTTTGTATGGGATGATCCGTATTTGTTCAAAATTGGAGCGGATAATCTTCTAAGGAGATGTGTTACAAATGAAGAAGCAGAAGGAATTCTCTGGCATTGTCATGATTCACCTTATGGAGGACATTTTAATGGAGAAAGAACAGCAGCAAAAGTCCTTCAATCAGGATTCTATTGGCCAACTTTATTTAAGGATGCTCATAATCATGCTAGGAATTGTGACAAATGTCAAAGAGCAGGGACAATCACTAAACGTCATGAGATGCCTTTACAAGGTATTTTAGAGGTTGAGGTCTTTGATTGTTGGGGTATTGACTTTGTTGGACCCTTCCCTCCATCTTTCAACAATGAATATATTCTGGTAGCAGTGGATTATGTGAGTAAATGGGTGGAAGCATTGGCTTGTCCTAAAAATGATGCTAGCACGGTAATTAAATTCCTGAAGAGGCAGATATTCTCACGTTTTGGCACTCCAAGAGTGTTGATCAGTGATGGAGGATCTCATTTTTGCAATTATCAGCTAGAGAAAGTACTCAAACACTATGGAGTAAAGCATAAGGTAGCTGCACCTTATCATCCACAAACCAATGGCCAAGCTGAGGTGTCTAACAGGGAGATAAAAAGAATCCTGGAAAAGACTGTGACTTCATCCAGAAAGGATTGGTCTCTCAAATTGGATGATGCTCTTTGGGCTTATAGGACAGCAATGAAGACGTCTATGGGATTATCACCATTTCAACTAGTCTATGGGAAAGCATGCCATTTGCCAGTTGAACTGGAGCATAGAGCATTATGGGCTTTGAAATTCTTGAATTTTGATCCTTATGACACTCAATGCACCCGCAGACGGCAGATTTTGGAGCTTGAAGAAATGCGCTTACATGCATATGATTCATCCAAGGCTTACAAAGACAAAATGAAATTTTATCATGACAGGAAGTTGGTGAATAGAGTTTTCAATCCAGGACAACAGGTATTATTGTTCAATTCAAGATTGAAGATATTTCCTGGGAAGCTGAAGTCAAAATGGACAGGACCATTTGTGATAAAAGAAGTGCATCCGCATGGAGCAATTGAAATCTTTAATCCATCTGATGATCCGCAGAGAAGTTGGGTGGTAAATGGTCAACGTCTCAAGCCCTATCTAGGGGGAGAGGTGCAACAATTGTCCACCATGATGTTGTTGGTGGATCCTTGAAAGTTTGGGTCAGGCTCGGGACGTTAAACAAGCGCTTACTGGGAGGCAACCCAGTACTTTGTAAGTTGTTTTTGTTTTGTTTTTAGATTAGGGTTTGATGTACTCTATTGAACACCTGGTTTGTTATGATGGTTTGCTATTAACTGTGATTGTGTGATAAGTAATGCTGAATGATGCTTATGATTGATTGATGTTGAGATGATGTGCACATTAAAATGCTTATACAGGTGATTCACAAGCTTTGTGAACAAATGCATAATATCATGATTGTGATTGTGAAATTAAGCAGGATGTGCATGTCAAATGTGAATGAGCTTATATGTGAGGTTTTGAGCTCCAGAGTTGTTATTGTTGAATGCTATTACTTTGAAAGCATGAATGACTTTGCCCAGGTTTTCTATGATTGAATCAATTGCTTGTTTTGCATCATATGATCAAAGGCCGTGTTTTTGAAACCCTTTTTATTGGCCAAATTCATAAAGTTAGCCTTCTAAAAGAGAACACGTTGTGTTCTATCCTTTGAACCCTTAGCCTTAAATATACACTGAACACCCTTGATTGAAAATCTTTACCTTGAGTTAAGTAGAAGATCTTGTGTGGTATTGTTAAATGTTCAAGTTTGGGGTTATTGGGGAAACATGAAAAAGGAAAAAGCATTGAGCTAAGAGCTAAAAAGTAAGAATATGCAAAGAAAGAAAGAAAAGAAAAAGAAGCAAAGCTCAATGCAAATGCAAAAAGCAAAGGAAAGTTGGGAATGAATAAGAAGATTGTGTTGTTATGATTCTCTTAACTCAAGGATTTTGTGATCCAGAAAAACCAATTTTCTTGTTAGCCCAGCCACATTATAAGCCATTGAAAAGTCCTTGTGATGATGCATGCTTGTGAATGTATTTGATTGTGGTTAAATGAAAGGCAAAGTTGATTCATGTGACATTGTGATAGTGGAGTGAATGAGTGAAACACTTTACCTCTTATACACTTGTGTGTTGAGTGAAACACTTTACCTAGTGAGGAAATATTCCATAAGCACATGAACATCCATGCTTAATTGATTGATCATTCATGAAAAATAGCATTTGTTGGAATTTAAATGACTTTGTGAACACTAAAGCATGTGCACATCTTGATTGAACTCTTGGTCATAAGTTTGAGTGAAGTTATTACTTATCTTGAAAAGAGGATTTTGAATGAGTGAACCATCATATGAATTGGTTGGAGATGGAGTTACATTTTATTTGCTTGAGGACAAGCAAAGTTCTAAGTTTGGGGTTGTGATAACAGTTGAAAAACTGTTATTTTCATGCTTAAAAGTGATACTAAAAGCAACCTTTAGACTTAGAAACTAGCTTGAAATCATGCATTTTGTTTATATTTTCAGAAATAAGAGAGCTGGACAGGTTTATGCTTGATTTGAGTGTTTTTGTGCAGGTTTTGAGGTGAATTTGGTGAAAGAAGTGAAGAATGAGAGAGAGGACATTAGAAAAGACAAGAAAGAGTGCAAAAAGAGAAGTCGAAGGCACCGCTCAGCGGCAAACTACCGCTGAGCGGCACTCACGAGGTGGCGTTGGAACCGCTGAGGGGCAAATGGCCGCTGAGGGGAAGAAAGAAGACGCGTAACCACCGCTGAGCGGTAAATGGCGCTGAGCGGCACTTTTTGGGCTTGGGCTTTTATAATCTTTCGTAACTCTAGATTAGTATTTAAGGGCTTGCACGTCCTTTAGTTAGTATCTTTGGCAGAAACGAGGCAAACACTCTCTCTTTCACCCCTTTGAAGAAGGATCTTGGATGCTCAGGCTACCTCTTCACCTTTATTGGGTTTATTCTTTCATACTTTCATTGTTATTCATCTAGGTTCACCATGAATATGGTGAACTAAACCTTGTATGTTTGTTGGGGAATCAATGTAATCTCTTGAAGCTCTCATATATGGATTTGTTGAATACATCTTTGAATTAAGACATATGCTTTCTTTTCATCATTAGTTAGGGTTTTTCCTCTTTGCTCAATGCTTGCATTGTTTAACTCATTCTAATGCATGATTATTGGTTTTGTTGATACGGACACGTACGGGGAAATCTAGATCCGGGGAATTTCTCCCAATATTTTATTGACAATATTATATTGGTTGCCTTAAGCTCCTGCGGTAATGAACTAATCATTAGGAATGCTAGGAATTGTATGAACTATTTGATTAGGGAGAAGCCATCTAGAATGGTACATTAGTGAGTGGCATTAACAATGATGATTTGAATGATGAATTCCTAAAATATATGAGAGTGGATGAGATGAAATTGACCCCCAACAACATATTCATTCATATATTCCATTGAAAGTGTTTATCTTTTGTCTTTGCCATTGATCAAAATTCATGCATACATGTTTATTTTCTGTCTTGCATTTTAAACCCAAATATTTCGTTTGTAAGTCTTAGTTAATCAAGAAACCACATAACTAAACTAGGCCGTGAGTCCTTTGGGAAGAACGATACTTGGTCTTACCAAGTTTTATTACTTGAACGATTCGGTCATACTTGCCGATTGTGAAACAAGTTTGTGACATCATATTTTGATGCTTACAAATTTGTCCATCATCCTCTTAGTCAACTTTGTCCACTTTTTCCACTTCTCCACTTCGTAAACTTCGTCCACTTCATCCACTTTGTCCACTTCGTCAACTTCCTCCACTTCCTCCTCTTCCTCCACTTCGTCAACTTCCTCCACTTCCTCCACTTCCTCCACTTCGTCAACTTCGTCCACTTCCTCCACTTCCTCCACTTCGTCCACATCCTCCACTTCCTCCCCTTCGTCCACTTCGTCCACTTCGTCAACTTCCTCCACTCCCTCCACTTCCTGCACTTTGTGCACTTCGTCCACTTCGTCCACTTCGTCCACTTCGTCCACTTCGTCCACTTCGTCCACTTCGTCCACTTCGTCCACTTCGACCACTTCCTCCACTTCGTCCCTTTCGTACCTTTCGTCCAGTTTGTCCATTTCCTCCACTTCGTCAACTTCCTCCACTTCCTCCACTTCCTCCACTTCGTCCACTTCGTCAACTTCGTCCACTTCCTCCACTTCGTCCATTTCCTCTACTTCGTCCACTTCGTACACTTCGTCCACTTCCTCCATTTCGTCCACTTCGTCACTTCCTCCACTTCCTCCACTTCGTGAACTTCCTTCACTGCGTCAACTTCGTCCACTTCGTCCACTTCGTCAACCTCGTCCACTTCATCCACTTCATCCACTTCGTCCTCTTTGTCCACTTCCTCCAGTTCCTCCACTTCCTTCACTTCCTCAACTTCCTCAACTTTGTCCACTTCGTCAACTTGTTCAACTTCTTCCACTTCGTCGACTTCCTCCACTACCTCCACTTCCTCCACCTCCTCCACTTCCTCCACTTCGTTACTTTTGTCCACTTCCTCCACTTCCTCCACTTCCGCCACTTCCTCCACTTCGTCAACTTCCTCCACTTCCTCAACTTCGTCCACTTCGTCCACTTCGTCCACTTCGTACAACTTCGTCCACTTCGTCCACTTCGTCCACTTCGTCCACTTCGTCCACTTCGTCCACTTCGTCCACTTCGTCCACTTCGTCCACTTCGTCCACTTCGTCAACTTCGTCCACGTCGTCAACTTGGTCCACTTCCTCCACTTCGTCTACTTCTTCCACTTCGTCCACTTCCTCAACTTCCTCCACTTCGTCCACTTCGTCAACTTCGTCCATTTCCTCCACTTCCTCCACTTCCTCAACTTCGTACACTTCGTCAACTTCGTCCACTTCCTCCACTTCCTCAATTTCGTCCACTTCTTCCACTTCCTCCACTTCCTCCACTTCCTCCACTTCGTCAACTTCCTCCACTTCCTCAACTTCGTCCACTTCGTCAAATTCGTCAACTTCCTCCACTTCCTCAACTTCGTCCACTTCGTCCACTATGTCCACTTCGTCCACTTCGTCCACTTCGTCAACTTCCTCCACTTCATCAACTTCCTCCACTTCCTCCACTTCCTCAATTTCGTCCGCTTCTTCCACTTCCTCAACTTCCTCCACTTCCTCCACTTCGTACACTTGGTCCACTTCGTGCACTTCTTCCACTTCGTCCACTTCTTCCACTTCTTCAACTTGGTCCACTTAGTCAACTTCTCCACTTCCGCCACTTCGTCCACTTCCTCGACTTCGTCCACTTCGTCAACTTTATCCACTTCGTCCATTTCCTCCACTTCGTACACCTCGTACTCTTCGTCCACTTCCTCCACTTCCTCCACTTCGTCGACTTCCTCCACTTGCTCGACTTCCTCCACTTCGTCCACTTCCTCCAATTCCTGCACTTCCTCCACTTCCTCCACATCCTCCACTTCCTCCACTTCCTCCACTTCGTCAACTTCGTCCACTTCGTCAACTTCGTCCACTTCGTCAACTTCGTCCACTTCGTCAACTTCCTCCAGTTCCTCAACTTCGTCCACTTCGTACACTTGGTCCACTTCGGGCACTTCTTCCACTTCGTCCACTTCTTCCACTTCTTCAACTTGGTCCACTTAGTCAACTTCGTCCACTTCTTCCACTTCGTCCACTTCGTCAACTTCCTCCACTTCCTCCACTTCCTCCACTTCGTCAACTTCGTCAATTTCCTCCACTTCGTACACTTCGTACACTTCGCCACTTCATCCACTTCGTTCACTTCTTCCACTTCTTCAACTTGCTCCTCTTAGTCAACTTTGTCCACTTTTTCCACTTCTCCACTTCGTAAACTTCGTCCACTTCATCCACTTCGTCCACTTCGTCCAGTCCCTCAACATCGTCCACTTCGTACACTTGGTCCACTTCGTGCACTTCTTCCACTTCGTCCACTTCTTCCAGTTCTTCAACTTGGCCCACTTAGTCAACGATGTCCACTTAGTCAAGTTCGTCCACTTCCTCCACTTCGTCCACTTCATCCACTACGTCCACTTCGTCAACTTCCTCCACTTCGTCAACTTCCTCCACTTCCTCCACTTCGTCAACTTCGTCCATTTCCTCCACTTCGTCCATTTCGTACACTTCGCCACTTCGTCCACCTCTTCCACTTCGTCCACTTCTTCCACTGCTTCAACTTGGTCCTCTTAGGCAACTTTTTCCACTTCTCCACTTCGTAAACTTCGTCCACTTCATCCACTTCATCCACTTCATCCACTTCATCCACTTCGTCCACTTCGTCAACTTCCTCCACTTCCTCCACTTCCTCCACTTCGTCAACTTCCTCCACTTCCTCAACTTCCTCCACTGCGTCAACTTCCTCCACTTCCTCAACTTCCACCACTTCGTCCACTATGTCCAGTTCGTCCACGTCGTCAACTTGGTCCACTTGCTCCACTTCGTCCACTTCGTCAACTTCTTCCACTTCGTCAACTTCCTCCACTTCGTTAACTTCTTGAACTTCGTCCACTTCGTCAACTGCGTCCACTTCCTCCACTTCCTCGACTTCGTCCACTTCGTCCACTACGTCAACTTTGTCCACTTCGTCAACTTCGTCCATTTCCTCCACTTCGTCCACGTCGTCCACTTCGTACACCTCGTACTCTTCGTCCACTTCGTCCACTTCGTCCACTTCCTCCACTTCCTCCACGTCGTCCACATCCTCCACTTGCTCGACTTCCTCCACTTCGACCACTTCCTCCAATTCCTCCACTTCCTCCACTTCCTCCACTTCCTCCACTTCCTGCACTTCCTCCACTTCGTCAACTTCGTCCACTTCGTCAACTTCGTCCACTTCGTCCACTTCGTCCACTTCATCCACTTCGTCCAATTCGTGAACTCCGTCCAGTTCCTCAACTTCGTCCACTTCGTACACTTGGTCCACTTCGTGCACTTCTTCCACTTCGTCCACTTCTTCCACTTCTTCAACTTGGTCCACTTAGTCAACTTCGTCCTCTTCCTCTATTTCGACCACTTCATCCACTTCGTCCACTTCGTCAACTTCCTCCACTTCGTCAACTTCCTTCCACTTCCTCCACTTCCTCCACTTCGTCAACTTCGACCACTCCGTCCACTTCGTGCACTTCCGCCACTTCCTCCACTTCCTCAACTTCCTCCACTTCCTACACTTCCTCCACTTCGTCAACTTCCTCCACTTGGTCCACTTGCTCCACTTCGTCAACTTCTTCCACTTCTTCAACTTCCTCCACTTCGTCCACTTCCTCCACTTCCTCCACTTCCTGAACTTCGTCCACTTTGTCAACTGCGTCCACTTCCTCCACTTCCTCGACTTCGTCCACTTCGTCCACTTCGTCAACTTTATCCACTTCGTCAACTTCGTCCATTTCCTCCACTTCGTACACCTCGTACTCTTCGTCCACTTCCTCCACTTCCTCCACTTCCTCCACTTCCTCCAATTCCTCCACTTCCTCCACTTCCTCCACTTCGTCAACTTCGTCCACTTCGTCAACTTCGTCCACTTCGTCCACTTCGTCAACTACGTCCACTTCGTCCACTTCATCCACTTCCTCAACTTCCTCCACTTCGTCCACTATATCCACTTCGTCCACATCGTCAACTTGGTCCACTTGCTCCACTTCGTCAACTTCTTCCACCTCGTCAACTTCCTCCACTTCGTCCACTTCCTGAACTTCGTCCACTTCGTCAACTGCGTCCACTTCCTCCACTTCCTCGACTTCGTCCACTTCGTCCACTTCGTCAACTTTATCCACTTCGTCAACTTCGTCCATTTCCTCCACTTCGTACACCTCGTACTCTTCGTCCACTTCCTCCACTTCCTCCACTTCCTCCACTTGCTCGACTTCCTCCACTTCGTCCACTTCGTCAACCTCCTCCACTTCCTCCACTTCCTCCACTTCCTCCACTTCCTCCACTTCGTCCATTTCCTCCACTTCGTCCATTTCGTACACTTCGTACACTTCGCCACTTCGTCCACCTCTTCGACTTCGTCCACTTCTTGCACTGCTTCAACTTGGTCCTCTTAGTCAACTTTGACCACTTTTTCCACTTCTCCACTTCGTAAACTTCGTCCACTTCATCCACTTCATCCACTTCGTCCACTTCGTCAACTTCCTCCACTTCCTCCACTTCCTCCACTTCGTCAACTTCCTCCACTTCCTCCACTTCCTCCACTTCGTCAACTTCGTCCACTTCCTCCACTACCTCCACTTCGTCCACATCCTCCACTTCCTCCACTTCCTCCCTTTCGTCCACTTCGTCCACTTTGTCAAATTCCTCCACTCCCTCCACTTCCTGCACTTTGTGCACTTCGTCCACTTCGTCCACTTCGTCCACTTCGACCACTTCCTCCACTTCGTCCCTTTCGTCCCTTTCGTCCAGTTCGTCCATTTCCTCCACTTCGTCAACTTCCTCCACTTCCTCCACTTCGTCCACTTCGTCAACTTCGTCCACTTCGTCCATTTCCTCTACTTCGTTCACTTCGTACACTTCGTCCACTTCGTCCACTTCCTCCATTTCGTCCACTTCGTCACTTCCTCCACTTCCTCCACTTCGTGAACTTCCTCCACTTCGTCAACTTCGTCCACTTCGTCCACTTCGTCAACTTCGTCCACTTCGTCCACTTCGTCAACCTCGTCCACTTCGTCCACTTCGTCCTCTTTGTCAACTTCTTCAACTTCGTCCACTTCCTCCAGTTCCTCCACTTCCTTCACTTCCTCAACTTCCTCCACTTCCTCAACTTCGTCCACTTCGACCACTTCGTCCACTTTCTCAACTTCGTCCACGTCGTCAACTTGGTCCACTTCCTCCACTTCGTCTACTTCTTCCACTTCGTCCACTTCCTCAACTTCCTCCACTTCGTCCACTTCGTCAACTTCGTCAACTTCGTCCATTTCCTCCACTTCGTCCACTTCGTACACTTCGTACTCTTCATCCATTTCCTCCACTTCTTCCTCCACTTCCTCCACTTCGTACACTTCGTCAACTTCGTCCACTTCCTCCACTTCCTCAATTTCGTCCACTTCTTCCACTTCCTTCACTTCCTCCACTTCCTCCACTTCGTCAACTTCCTCCACTTCCTCAACTTCCTCCACTTCCTCCACTTCCTCAACTTCCTCCACTTCCTCAACTTCGTCCACTTCGTCCACTATGTCCAGTTCGTCCACGTCGTCAACTTGGTCCACTTGCTCCACATCGTCCACTTCGTCAACTTCTTCCACTTCGTCAACTTCCTCCACTTCGTTCACTTCCTGAACTTCGTCCACTTCGTCAACTGCGTCCACTTCCTCCACTTCGTTCACTTCCTGAACTTCGTCCACTTCGTCAACTGCGTCCACTTCCTCCACTTCCTCGACTTCGTCCACTACGTCCACTTCGTCAACTTTGTCCACTTCGTCAACTTCGTCCATTTCCTCCACTTCGTCCACTTCGTCCACTTCGTACACCTCGTACTCTTCGTCCACTTCGTCCACTTCCTCCACTTCCTCCACTTCCTCCACGTCGTCCACTTCCTCCACTTGCTCGACTTCCTCCACTTCGTCCACTTCCTCCAATTCCTCCACTTCCTCCACTTCCTCCACTTCCTCCACTTCCTGCACTTCCTCCACTTCGTCAACTTCGTCCACTTCGTCCACTTCGTCAACTTCGTCCACTTCGTCCACTTCGTCCACTTCGTCCACTTCGTCCACTTCGTCCACTTCGTCCACTTCGTCCACTTCGTCCACTTCGTCCACTTCGTCCACTTCGTCCACTTCGTCCACTTCATCCACTTCGTCCAATTCGTCAACTTCGTCCAGTTCCTCAACTTCGTCCACTTCGTACACTTGGTCCACTTCGTGCACTTCTTCCACTTCGTCCACTTCTTCAACTTCTTCAACTTGGTCCACTTAGTCAACTTCGTCCTCTTCCTCCATTTCGACCACTTCATCCACTTTGTCCACTTCGTCAACTTCTTCCATTTCCTCAACTTCCTTCCACTTCCTCCACTTCCTCCACTTCGTCAACTTCGACCACTCCGTCCACTTCGTGCACTTGCGCCACTTCCTCCACTTCCTGAACTTCGTCCACTTCCTACACTTCCTCCACTTCGTCAACTTCCTCCACTTGGTCCACTTGCTCCACTTCGTCAACTTCTTCCACTTCGTCAACTTCCTCCACTTCGTCCACTTCCTCCACTTCCTGAACTTCGTCCACTTCGTCAACTGCGTCCACTTCCTCCACTTCCTCAACTTCGTCCACTTCGTCCACTTCGTCAACTTTATCCACTTCGTCAACTTCGTCCATTTCCTCCACTTCGTTCACCTCGTACTCTTCGTCCACTTCGTCCACTTCGTCCACTTCCTCCACTTCCTCCACTTCCTCCACTTGCTCGACTTCCTCCACTTCGTCCACTTCCTCCAATTCCTGCACTTCCTCCACTTCCTCCACATCCTCCACTTCCTCCACTTCGTCCATTTCGTCAACTTCGTCCACTTCGTCAACTTCGTCCACTTCGTCCACTTCGTCCACTTCGTCCACTTCGTCCACTTCGTCTACTTCGTCCAGTTCCTCAACTTCTTCCACTTCGTACACTTGGTCCACTTCGTGCACTTCTTCCACTTCGTCCACTTCTTCCACTTCATCAACTTGGTCCACTTAGTCAACTTCTCCACTTCCTCCACTTCCTCCACTTCCTCCACTTCCTCGACTTCGTCCACTTCGTCCACTTCGTCAACTTTATCCACTTCGTCAACTTCGTCCATTTCCTCCACTTCGTACACCTCGTACTCTTCGTCCACTTCCTCCACTTCCTCCACTTCGTCCACTTCCTCCACTCGCTCGACTTCCTCCACTTCGTCCACTTCCTCCAATTCCTGCACTTCCTCCACTTCGTCCACATCCTCCACTTCCTCCACTTCGTCCACTTCGTCAACTTCGTCCACTTGGTCAACTTCGTCCACTTCGTCAACTTCGTCCACTTGGTCAACTTCGTCCACTTCGTCAACTTCGTCCACTTCGTCCACTTCGTCCACTTCGTCAACTTCGTCCAGTTCCTCAACTTCGTCCACTTCGTACACTTGGTCCACTTCGGGCACTTCTTCCACTTCGTCCACTTCTTCCACTTCTTCAACTTGGTCCACTTAGTCAACTTCGTCCACTTCTTCCACTTCGTCCACTTCGTCCACTTCGTCAACTTCCTCCACTTCCTCCACTTCCTCCACTTCGTCAACTTCGTCAATTTCCTCCACTTCGTCCATTTCTTACACTTCGTACACTTCGCCACTTCGTCCACATCGTCCACTTCTTCCACTTCTTCAACTTGCTCCTCTTAGTCAACTTTGTCCACTTTTTCCACTTCTCCACTTCGTAAACTTCGTCCACTTCGTCCACTTCATCCACTTCGTCCACTTCGTCCAGTCCCTGAACATTGTCCACTTCGTACACTTGGTCCACTTCGTGCAATTCTTCCACTTCGTCCACTTCTTCCAGTTCTTCACCTTGGCCCACTTAGTAAACGATGTCCACTTAGTCAACTTCGTCCACTTCCTCCACTTCGTCCACTTCATCCACTTCGTCAACTTCCTCCACTTCGTCAACTTCCTCCACTTCCTCCACTTCCTCCACTTCGTCAACTTCGTCCATTTCCTCCACTTCGTCCATTTCGTACACTTCGCCACTTCGTCCACCTCTTCCACTTCGTCCACTTCTTCCACTGCTTCAACTTGGTCCTCTTAGTCAACTTTGTCCACTTTTTCCACTTCTCCACTTCGTAAACTTCGTCCACTTCATCCACTTCGTCCACTTCGTCAACTTCCTCCACTTCCTCCACTTCCTCCACTTCATCAACTTCCTCCACTTCCTCCACTTCCTCCACTTCGTCAACTTCGTCCACTCCCTCCACTTCCTCCACTTCGTCCACATCCTCCACTTCCTCCACTTCCTCCCCTTCGTCCACTTCGTCCACTTCGTCAACTTCCTCCACTCCCTCCACTTCCTGCACTTTGTGCACTTCGTCCACTTCGTCCACTTCGTCCACTTCGTCCACTGCGTCCACTTCGACCACTTCCTCCACTTCGTCCCTTTCGTCCCTTTCGTCTAGTTCGTCCATTTCCTCCACTTCGTCAACTTCCTCCACTTCCTCCACTTCGTCCACTTCGTCCACTTCATCAACTTCGTCCACTTCGTCCATTTCCTCTACTTCGTACACTTCGTCCACTTCTTCCACTTCTTCAACTTGGTCCACTTAGTCAACTTCGTCCACTTCTTCCACTTCGTCCACTTCGTCCACTTCGTCAACTTCCTCCACTTCCTCCACTTCCTCCACTTCGTCAACTTCCTCCACTTCCTCAACTTCCTCCACTTCGTCAACTTCCTCCACTTCCTCAACTTCGTCCACTTCGTCCACTATGTCCAGTTCGTCCACGTCGTCAACTTGGTCCACTTGCTCCACTTCGTCCACTTCGTCAACTTCTTCCACTTCCTCCACTTCGTCCACTTCCTCCACTTCCTGAACTTCGTCCACTTCGTCAACTGCGTCCACTTCCTCCACTTCCTCGACTTCGTCCACTTCGTCCACTTCGTCAACTTTATCCACTTCGTCAACTTCGTCCATTTCCTCCACTTCGTACACCTCGTACTCTTCGTCCCCTTCCTCCACTTCCTCCACTTCCTCCACTTCGTGCACTTCGTCCACTTCCTCCACTTGCTCGACTTCCTCCACTTCGTCCACTTCGTCAACTTCCTCCACTTCGTCAACTTCCTCCACTTCCTCCACTTCCTCCACTTCGTCAACTTTGTCCATTTCCTCCACTTCGTCCATTTCGTACACTTCGTACACTTCGCCACTTCGTCCACCTCTTCCACTTCGTCCACTTCTTCCATTGCTTCAACTTGGTCCTCTCAGTCAACTTTGACCACTTTTTCCACTTCTCCACTTCGTAAACTTCGTCCACTTCATCCACTTCGTCCACTTCGTCCACTTCGTCAACTTCCTCCACTTCCTCCACTTCCTCCACTTCGTCAACTTCCTCCACTTCCTCCACTTTCTCCACTTCGTCAACTTCGTCCACTTCCTCCACTTCCTCCACTTCGTCCACATCCTCCACTTCGTCCACTTCCTCCCCTTCGTCCACTTCGTCCACTTCGTCAACTTCCTCCACTCCCTCCACTTCCTGCACTTTGTGCACTTCGTCCACTTCGTCCACTTCGTCCACTTCGTCCACTTCGTCCACTTCGTCCACTTCGACCACTTCCTCCACTTCGTCCCTTTCGTCCCTTTCGTCCAGTTCGTCCATTTCCTCCACTTCATCAACTTCCTCCACTTCCTCCACTTCCTCCACTTCGTCCACTTCGTCAACTTCGTCAACTTCGTCCACTTCGTCCATTTCCTCTACTTCGTACACTTCGTACACTTCGTCCACTTCGTCAACTTCCTCCATTTCGTCCACTTCGTCACTTCCTCGACCTCCTCCACTTCGTGAACTTCCTCCACTTCGTCAACTTCGTCTACTTCGTCCACTTCGTCAACCTCGTCCATTTCGTCCACTTCGTCCACTTCGTCCTCTTTGTCCACTTCGTCAACTTCGTCCACTTCCTCCAGTTCCTCCACTTCCTTCACTTCCTCAACTTCCTCAACTTTGTCCACTTCGTCAAGTTCTTCAACTTCTTCCACTTCGTCGACTTCCTCCACTACCTCCACTTCCTCCACTTCCTTAATTTCGTCCACTTCGTCGACTTCCTCCACTTCCTCCACTTCCGCCACTTTGTCCACTTCGTCAACTTCCTCCACTTCGTCAACTTCGTCCACTTCGTCCACTTCGTCCACTTTCTCAACTTCGTCCACGTCGTCAACTTGGTCCACTTCCTCCACTTCGTCTACTTCTTCCACTTCGTCCACTTCCTCAACTTCCTCCACTTCGTCCACTTCGTCAACTTCGTCAATTTCGTCCATTTCCTCCACTTCGTCCACTTCGTACACTTCGTACTCTTCATCCATTTCCTCCACTTCCTCCACTTCCTCCACTTCGTACACTTCGTCAACTTCGTCTACTTCCTCCACTTCCTCAATTTCGTCCACTTCTTCCACTTCCTCCACTTCCTCCACTTCCTCCACTTCGTCAACTTCCTCCACTTCCTCAACTTCCTCCACTTCCTCCACTTCCTCAACTTCCTCCACTTCCTCAACTTCGTCCACTTCGTCCACTTTATCCACTTGCTCTTCGTCCACGTCGTCAACTTGGTCCACTTGCTCCACTTCGTCCACTTCATCAACTTCTTCCACTTCGTCAACTTCCTCCACTTCGTTCACTTGCTGAACTTCGTCCACTTCGTCAACTGCGTCCACTTCCTCCACTTCCTCGACTTCGTCCACTTCGTCCACTTCGCCCACTTCGTCAACTTTGTCCACTTCGTCAACTTCGTCCATTTCCTCCACTTCGTCCACTTCGTCCACTTCGTACACCTCGCACTCTTCGTCCACTTCCTCCACTTCCTCCACTTCCTCCACGTCGTCCACTTCCTCCACTTGCTCGACTTCCTCCACTTCGTCCACTTCCTCCAATTCCTCCACTTCCTCCACTTCCTCCACTTCCTCCACTTCCTCCACTTTGTCAACTTCGTCCACTTCGTCAACTTCGTCCACTTCGTCCACTTGATCCACTTCGTCCAATTCGTCAACTTCGTACTATTCCTCAACTTCTTCCACTTCGTCCACTTCTTCCACTTCGTCAACTTGGTCCACTTAGTCAACTTCGTCCTCTTCCTCCATTTCGACCACTTCATCCACTTCGTCCACTTCGTCAACTTCCTCATCTCGTCAACTTCCTTCCACTTCCTCCACTTCCTCCACTTCGTCAACTTCGACCACTCCGTCCACTTCGTGCACTTCCGCCACTTCCTCCACTTCCTCAACTTCCTCCACTTCCTACACTTCCTCCACTTCGTCAACTTCCTCCACTTGGTCCACTTGCTCCACTTCGTCAACTTCTTCCACTTCGTCAACTTCCTCCACTTCGTCCACTTCCTCCACTTCCTGAACTTCGTCCACTTCGTCAACTGCGTCCACTTCCTCCACATCCTCGACTTCGTCCACTTCGTCCACTTCGTCAACTTTATCCACTTCGTCAACTTCGTCCATTTCCTCCACTTCGTACACCTCGTACTCTTTGTCCACTTCCTCCACTTCCTCCACTTCGTCCACTTGCTCGACTTCCTCCACTTCGTCCACTTCCTCCAATTCCTGCACTTCCTCCACTTCCTCCACATCCTCCACTTCCTCCACTTCCTCCACTTCGTCAACTTCGTCCACTTCGTCAACTTCGTCCACTTCGTTTACTTCGTCCACTTCATCCACTTCGTCAACTTCGTCCAGTTCCTCAACTTCTTCCACTTCGTACACTTGGTCCACTTCGTGCACTTCTTCCACTTCGTCCACTTCTTCCACTTCTTCAACTTGGTCCACTAAGTCAACTTCTCCACTTCCTCCACTTCGTCCACTTCGTCCACTTCCTCGACTTCGTCCACTTCGTCCACTTCGTCAACTTTATCCACTTCGTCAACTTCGTCCATTTCCTGCACTTCGTACACCTCGTACTCTTCGTCCACTTCGTCCACTTCCTCCACTTCGTCCACTTCCTCCACTTGCTCGACTTCCTCCACTTCGTCCACTTCCTCCAATTCCTGCACTTCCTCCACTTCCTCCACATCCTCCACTTCCTCCACTTCGTCCACTTCGTCAACTTCGTCCACTTCGTCAACTTCGTCCACTTCGTCAACTTCGTCCACTTCGTCAACTTCGTCCACTTCGTCCACTTCGTCCACTTCGTCCACTTCGTCCACTTCGTCCACTTCGTCCACTTCGTCCACTTCGTCAACTTCGTCCAGTTCCTCAACTTCGTCCACTTCGTACACTTGGTCCACTTCGTGCACTTCTTCCACTTCGTCCACTTCTTCCACTTCTTCAACTTGTTCCACTTAGTCAACTTCGTGCACTTCTTCCACTTCCTCCACTTCCTCCACTTCGTCAACTTCATCAATTTCCTCCACTTCGTCCATTTCGTACACTTCGTACACTTCACCACTTCGTCCACTTCGTCCACTTCTTCCAATTCTTCAACTTGCTCCTCTTAGTCAACTTTGTCCACTTTTTCCACTTCTCCACTTCGTAAACTTCGTCCACTTCGTCCACTTCGTCTAGTCCCTCAACATCGTCCACTTCGTACACTTGGTCCACTTCGTGCACTTCTTCCACTTCGTCCACTTCTTCCAGTTCTTCAACTTGGTTCACTTAGTCAACGATGTCCACTTAGTCAACTTCGTCCACTTCCTCCACTTCGTCCACTTCATCCACTTCGTCCACTTCGTCAACTTCCTCCACTTCGTCAACTTCCTCCACTTCCTCCACTTCCTCCACTTCGTCAACTTCGTCCATTTCCTCCACTTCGTCCATTTCGTACACTTCGTACACTTCGCCACTTCGTCCACCTCTTCCACTTCGTCCACTTCTTCCACTGCTTCAACTTGGTCCTCTTAGTCAACTTTGTCCACTTTTTCCACTTCTCCACTTCGTAAACTTCGTCCACTTCATCCACTTCGTCCACTTCGTCAACTTCCTCCACTTCCTCCACTTCCTCCACTTCGTCAACTTCCTCCACTTCCTCCACTTCCTCCACTTCGTCAACTTCGTCCACTCCCTCCACTTCCTCCACTTCGTCCACATCCTCCACTTCCTCCACTTCCTCCCCTTCGTCCACTTCGTCCACTTCGTCAACTTCCTCCACTCCCTCCACTTCCTGCACTTTGTGCACTTCGTCCACTTCGTCCACTGCGTCCACTTCGACCACTTCCTCCACTTCGTCCCTTTCGTCCCTTTCGTCTAGTTCGTCCATTTCCTCCACTTCGTCAACTTCCTCCACTTCCTCCACTTCGTCCACTTCGTCCACTTCGTCAACTTCGTCCACTTCGTCCATTTCCTCTACTTCGTACACTTCGTACACTTCGTCCACTTCCTCCATTTCGTCCACTTCGTCACTTCCTCCACTTCCTCCACTTCGTGAACTTCCTCCACTTCGTCAACTTCGTCCACTTCGTCAACTTCGTCCACTTCGTCAACCTCGTCCACTTCGTCCTCTTTGTCCACTTCGTCAACTTCGTCCACATCCTCCAGTTCCTCCACTTCCTTCACTTCCTCAACTTCCTCAACTTTGTCCACTTCGTCAACTTCTTCAACTTCTTCCACTTCGTCGACTTCCTCCACTACCTCCACTTCCTCCACTTCCTCCACTTCCTCCACTTCGTTAATTTCGTCCACTTCGTCGACTTCCTCCACTTCCTCCATTTCCGCCACTTCCTCCACTTCGTCAACTTCCTCCACTTCCTCAACTTCGTCCACTTCGTCCACTTTCTCAACTTCGTCCACGTCGTCAACTTGGTCCACTTCCTCCACTTCGTCTACTTCTTCCACTTCGTCCACTTCGTCCACTTCCTCAACTTCCTCCACTTCGTCCACTTCGTCAACTTCGTAAACTTCGTCCATTTCCTCCACTTCGTCCACTTCGTACACTTCGTACTCTTCATCCATTTCCTCCACTTCCTCCACTTCGTACACTTCGTCAACTTCGTCCACTTCCTCCACTTCCTCAATTTCGTCCACTTCTTCCACTTCCTCCACTTCCTCCACTTCCTCCACTTCGTCAACTTCCTCCACTTCCTCAACTTCCTCCACTTCCTCCACTTCGTCAACTTCCTTCACTTCCTCAACTTCGTCCACTTCGTCCACTATGTCCAGTTCGTCCACGTCGTCAACTTGGTCCACTTGCTCCACTTCGTCCACTTCGTCAACTTCTTCCACTTCTTCAACTTCCTCCACTTCGTTCACTTCCTGAACTTCGTCCACTTCGTCAACTATGTCCACTTCCTCCACTTCCTCGACTTCGTCCACTTCGTCCACTTCGTCAACTTTGTCCACTTCGTCAACTTCGTCCATTTCCTCCACTTCGTCCACTTCGTCCACTTCGTACACCTCGTACTCTTCGTCCACTTCGTCCACTTCCTCCACTTCCTCCACTTCCTCCACGTCGTCCACTTCCTCCACTTGCTCGACTTCCTCCACTTCGTCCACTTCCTCCAATTCCTCCACTTCCTCCACTTCCTCCACTTCCTGCACTTCGTCCACTTCGTCAACTTCGACCACTTCGTCAACTTCGTCCACTTCGTCCACTTCGTCCACTTCGTCCACTTCGTCCACTTCGTCCACTTCGTCCACTTCGTCCACTTCGTCCACTTCGTCCACTTCGTCAATTTCGTCCAGTTCCTCAACTTCTTCCACTTCGTACACTTGGTCCATTTCGTGCACTTCTTCCACTTCGTCCACTTCTTCCACTTCTTCAACTTGGTCCACTTAGTCAACTTCTCCACTTCCTCCACTTCGTCCACTTCCTCCACTTCCTCGACTTCGTCCACTTCGTCAACCTTATCCACTTCGTCAACTTCGTCCATTTCCTCCACTTCGTACACCTCGTACTCTTCGTCCACTTCCTCCACTTCCTCCACTTCGTCCACTTCCTCCACTTGCTCGACTTCCTCCACTTCGTCCATTTCCTCCAATTCCTGCACTTCCTCCACTTCGTCCACATCTTCCACTTCCTCCACTTCCTCCACTTCGTCAACTTCGTCCACTTCGTCAACTTCGTCCACTTCGTTAACTTCGTCCACTTCGTCAACTTCGTCCACTTCGTCCACTTCGTCAACTTCGTCCAGTTCCTCAACTTCGTCCACTTCGTACACTTGGTCCACTTCGTGCACTTCTTCCACTTCGTCCACTTCTTCCAGTTAGTCAACTTCTCCACTTCCTCCACTTCGTCCACTTCATCAACTTCGTCCACTTCGTCAACTTCCTCCACTTCGTCAACTACCTCCACTTCCTCTATTTCGTCCACTTCGTCAACTTCGTCCATTTCCTCCACTTCGTCCATTTCGTACACTTCGTACACTTCGCCAGTTCGTCCACTTCTTCCACTTCTTCAACTTGGTCCTCTTAGTCAACTTTGTCCAATTTTTCCACTTCTCCACTTCCAAAACTTCGTCGACTTCGTCCACTTTGTGCACTTCGTCAACTTCGTCTACTTCGTCTACTTCCTCCACTTCCATTACTTCCTCAACTTCGTCCACTTCTTCCACTTCCTCTACTTCCTCGACTTCCTCCATTTCCTCCACTTCCTCGACTTCGTCGACTTCCTCCACTTCCTCCACTTCGTCCACTTCGTCTACTTCGTCCACTTCGTCTACTTCGTCCACTTCGTCAACTTCGTCCACTTCGTCAACTTCTTCCACTTCGTCAAGTGCCTCCACTTCCTCCACTTCGTCAACTTCCTCCACTTCGTCAACTTCCTCCACTTCCTCCACTTCCTCCACTTCCTGAACTTCGTCAACTTCGTCAACTGCGTCCACTTCCTCCACTTCATCGACTTCGTCCACTTCGTCAACTTTGTCCACTTCGTCAACTTCGTCCATTTCCTCCACTTCGTCCACTTTGTCCACTTCGTACACCTCTTACTCTTCGTCCACTTCGTCCACTTCCTCCACTTCCTCCACATCCTCCACTTCCTCCACTTCATCCACTTCCTCCACTTGCTCGACTTCCTCCACTTCGTCCACTTCCTCCACTTGCTCGACTTCCTCCACTTCGTCCACTTCCTCCACTTCCTCCACTTCGTCAACGTCGTCCAGTTCCTCAACTTTGTCCACTTGGTCCACTTCGTGCACTTCTTCCACTTCGTCCACTTCTTCCACTTCTTCAACTTGGTCCACTTAGTCAACTTCGTCCACTTCGTCCACTTCGTCCACTTCGTCCACTTCGTCCACTTCGTCCACTTCGTCAACTTCCTCCACTTCGTCAACTTCCTCCACTTCCTGCACTTCCTCACTTCGTCAACTTCGTCCATTTCCTCCACTTCGTCCATTTCGTACACTTCGTACACTTCGGCACTTCGTCCACTTCGTCCACTTCTTCAACTTGGTCCTCTTAGTCAACTTTGTCCACTTTTTCCACTTCTCCACTTCGTAAACTTCGTCCACTTCATCCACTTCATCCACTTCGTCCACTTCGTCAACTTCCTCCACTTCCTCCACTTCGTCAACTTCCTCCACTTCCTCCACTTCCTCCGCTTCCTCCACTTCCTCCACTTCCTCCACTTCGTCGACTTCGTCCACTTGCTCCACTTCGTCCACATCCTCCACTTCCTCGCCTTCGTCCACTTCGTCCACTTCGTCAACTTCCTCCACTCCCTCCACTTCCTTGACTTTGTGCACTTCGTCCACTTCCTCCACGTCGTCCACTTCGTCCACTTCGTCCACTTCGTCCACTTCGTCCACTTCCTCCACGTCGTCCCTTTCGTCCTTTTCGTCCACTTCGTCCATTTCCTCCACTTCGTCAACTTCCTCCACTTCCTCCACTTCCTCCACTTCGTCCACTTCGTCATCTTCGTCAACTTCGTCTATTTCCTCCACTTCGTCCACTTCGTACACTTCGTACTCTTCGTCCACTTCCTCCACTTCGTCAACTTCGTCCACTTCCTCAATTTCGTCCATTTCTTCCACTTCCTCCACTTCCTCCACTTCCTCCACTTCGTCAACTTCCTCCACTTCCTCAACTTCGTCCACTTCGTCCACTTCGTCAACTTCGTCCACTTCGTCCACTTCGTCAACTTCTTCCACTTCGTCAACTTCCGCCACTTTGTCCACTTCGTCCACTTCTTCCACTTCTTCCACTTCTTCAACTTGGTCCACTTAGTCAACTTCGTCCACTTCGTCAACTTCGTCCACTTCGTCAACTTCCTCCACTTCCTCCACTTCCTCCACTTCGTCAACTTCGTCGACTTCGTCCACTTTGTCAACTTTGTCATGTTCGTCAACTTCGTCAACTTCGTCAACTTCGTCCACTTCCTTCACTTCGTCTACTTCCTTCACTTCGTCCAGTTCCTCCACTTCCTCCACTTCGTCGACTTCCTCCACTTCCTCCACTTCGTCAACTTCCTCCATTTCCTCCACTTCGTCTACCTCCTCCACTTCCTCCACTTACTCCACTTCTTCCACTTCCTCCACTTCCTCCACTTTGTCCACTTCGTCAACTTCCTCCACTTCGTCCACTTCCTCCACTTCCTCCACTTCCTCAACTTCATCCACTTCTTCCACTTCCTCCACTTCCTCCACTTCCTCCACTTCGTCAACTTCCTCCACTTCCTCAACTTCGTCCACTTCGTCTACTTTGTCCACTTCGTCAACTTCGTCCACTTCGTCAACTTCGTCCACTTCGTCCACTTCGTCCACTTCGTCAACTGCGTCCACTTCCTCCACTTCGTCCACTTCCTCCACTTCCTCCACTTCGTCAACTTCACTACAAGAAAAAGGTCATTTAAATACAGATTATTACATACGGATATTTATCCGTACATAATTTTTTGTTATATAGGGATTTTATATACCGATAAGTTATGTAATAGAAAAAAAGTTTTTATACGAATTATTCGTACGTAAGATCTGTACATAATGCTGGCGCCTTTTGGTTGGAGTTTTCTCAAGGATAAAACTTTATATAATATCTGCATGTAATTGGGTTTCCTCCAGGATATTATATACAGATATTAAAGAAAAAAAATTAACAAATTAAACCCTAAAAGAAAACGTAATAGGCAGAGAATGAGTGTTGTTGGAAGGTTCTCGAGCCCTTCTTCATCTCAGCTCTTTCTTTCCTCTCGGCTCTTTTCTTCCCTCTCGATCGATCATAGCTTCTTCTCTGGCCATTCTTTTCATCAAGTGATTCTTCTCATCGATCATAGTCATTCCCCTTCATCATCTGGAACCATCATCTTCGTTCGTCGATCCATCATCTTGGTCGCTCAAACCCTAGGAGTCCCTGCCTCCAATCGTGGTCTTCTAAGGTGTCGTTGTTGCTGTGTGGTACCCGTGTTCTCCCCCAACATTTTTCATTTTGCGAATTTCGTACGAGACTGAAGAAGCAATTCCTAAAGACATTGAACCCTAGGTATTGTTGTCGAAGCATTTTCATTTTTCCTCCGTGTCTATGACCACCGTCTCACCATTGCATCTTCAAACTAATCTCCTTCATCTCTTCATTGTGTGTCGTTTGATGTTGTGTGGCGTTCGGTGACGGAGTTCGTCAGAGACGGTGACGAAGTTTGTTGTTGTTATTGGTTAAGGTGACGCTCACTGGGTCCTAGTAAGTAGCCTCTTTGTTCGTTCAAATGCTAGGAGTCCCTAGCCCGACATTGCAAAAACTCGTGAACCCTAATCCCTCTTTTGTTTCTTTCATTGGCACATAATGCTTTATGGTTCGGTTCGAAAGTTCGATTGAGGCGATTATATTGATGTTTAAGAAGATTCGAAGTGGTATAAGGTGTGTCACTGTAGCCTCCTCTTTTTCCTTGAATCATCACCTCAATCGAAGCTCGTCATTGACTTTGATTACGAGGGTGTTGACTTGTGTCGCAGAGGCACTCTCTGCACTCTCGTCACATGTTGTGTTGTGATTTTAGTTGTGGGTTTTTATTTTTCGCTGATGATTGTGTTTTTTTAGGACTTAATTTTTTTAGTTATTTTGTGAGATGAGCGTGTGGTGATATACTTATTGTTTACATTGTTGGCATGAAATTTCATCCGAGATTCTTGTTTTCGCAGCTTGCGTTTCCTGATGTTGTGTACTTGGTTGATGCAATTGAAAGGGGAGAAGAGCTTATCAAAGCGTGTAAGCCTGCACTTGAATCTAGTTACATCACAAAAGTGATTCATGATTGCGAACAGGACAGTGAATTAGGTTTTTAAACTAAAAACGCTTGCTCCTAGAAATTTTGAATTGGTAAAACTATTATAATTAACTTTCTTAAATGGATGAATACTGTTACGTCTTTCAAAGTTTAAGAATTTAGTTCCTACAAATTTTGAATTACGTCTTTCACTGATTGCTATAGATGATTATTTATCTTGTAAATATGATCTTCACTGATTGCTACTGCACTTTTTTTTAATGTTGTCGTAGTTATAATTGGATTGCATTTCCATCTTTTAGGCCCCAAGAGGGTGAAGTTATTTTCTAATAAGGAGAATATGGGATTTTGGTATACTTTTTTTTGGCAAATCTCTTTTTGTCATGACACTTTTGTCACGGGATTCAATTAATTGCTGAATCCTTTCTATCAAGTTCGATTACTCATCCTTTCTCATCTACAACTTTTAGTTTCTTATGCTATTAGTGCAGAACTATTAAACAACCATGGCTACAATATCCTTTCATTACATGATATCTCAACCTTTACTCTGTTAATGTTTATTTTGTATTATGTGTGCATATTAGTTTTTTAATTTGTGCAGTTTCTTTATTCATACAGGAGCTGAATGTTACCAAACCTGGTGACGCAAGCCTCCCATAAGGAATGAATTCAATGTAACAACCAAAGAAGTTCTTAGTCAAGCAGATTTCAGGGTTAGCACTTGTGTCAGAGTAGTTTCTTTATATTAATGCATCTACCATGTACTTGTGGCAGCAATTTTTTCTTTTAAATGGATTATTTTAGTAGTTAAATGTATATATTGTTGAAATTAAATTAAGAACCCATTCATAAGTATTTATTTTAGTAGTCCTCGGATTGAAATTCTGGATTGATTAGAATATAAATCCTGCCAGCTTTTTTCACCTTTAATTTTACTTTTATCTCTCTTTTTTATTCATCTAAATTCTTGTTTACTTTTATATTTTTAATATATTAATATTTTTTTACGTATCTAATTTTTTGGATTTTATATTGTTAAAGTATAAGTCCTTATATATTTTTCTTATTATTAAAACATAGTTTTATCACACCTCTGTATTGAATCCCCGTGGAAAAAAGTAATCCAAGAAAGTTACTTTATAATTGAATGGCTTTTGATTGTTTCAATTGGATTTTTTTGTATTTAATTTATTGGTGAATACTATAAAACTGATGACCTAGATGTGAAACGAACTGAATAGTCGTATGAATTCAACATAGGTGAAAAATCGACTTTAGAATTTTTGCTTATATAAAAAAATATAGTGGATGGGAATAAGAGAAGAATTTTGTGGTCAAATACATGCTTAATGAATCTTGTAAGATATCGCTATAGATTTTATGCTTTAGATATATGGAAAGTATCATTTGATCTTTGCACCATCTCAATTGACATTTCTAATAGTGTTAAATGATGTGTTACTGTCAGGAGAAGAGCACGGTGGAGAGAATGAGAAGTGTTACTCAGCAAAAGTTTTCGAACTTGGCTTCACATTTTTACAACAATGGCAGGCACTGCCACAAGGCCTTTGCAATCAAATGCAACGTCATCAATATCATCAAGACTTTTCTATTCACTTGGTAAATCTTCTACTCAGCAATACAAGAATTGAAGATTCTTTATTTGGGGTTTAGAGCCATCGCCTTGATGATAAATGGCTAGGCTAGTTAGTGGTGCTGGCGGAACAATTAGATAGTTTTTCATAAATAACCAATTGTATAAATAGTTTAATTCACTATTACGTTTACCATATTATGAATTGTACTACTTATTTATGAATATATTTGACTTTTAAATGTGAAATGCTTGAGATGTAATTTGACAATTGTGTTTGACTCTTTTCAGTTATATGTAACTCTTAATTATTGGCTGCAGATGTAAGTTCATTTAAATTTTTTTTTATAAAATCATAAAGTTACATACGGATTTTTCCGTATATAAATATATACAAATTTTATATACGGATTTTTCAGTATATAAATTATATACGGATTTTTCCATATATAAATTATATACGGATTTTTCCGTATATAATTTAGCTACGACAATTTTATATACGGATTTTTGTCCGTATATAAGTCGTATGTAATCAAGTGATATATACAGATTTTGGGCCTTTTATACGGATTTTGGCTGTATGTAATTTAATTTTTTCTTGTAGTATTCGTCCACTTCCTCAACTTCGTCCATTTCGTCCACCTCCTCCACTTCCTCCACTTCTTCCACTTCCTCCACTTCCTCCACCTCATCAACTTCGTCCACTTCGTCCACCTCCTCCACTTCCTCCACTTACTCCACTTCTTCCACTTCCTCTACTTCGTCCTCTTTGTCCACTTCGTCAACTTCGTCCACTTCGTCCATTTCCTCCACTTCCTCCACTTCCTTCACTTCCTCAACTTCCTCAAATTCGTCCACTTCGTCCACTTCTTCAACTTCTTCCACTTCGTCGACTTCCTCGACTTCCTCAACTTCCTCCACTTCGTCAACTTCGTCCACTTCGTCCACTTCGTCCATTTCGTGCACTTCCGCCACTTCCTCCACTTCCTCAACTTCCTCCACTTCCTCCACTTCCTCCACTTCCTCCACTTCCTCAACTTCGTCCACTATGTCCACTTTGTCCACATCGTCAACTTAGTCCACTTGCTCCACTTCGTCCACTTCGTCAACTTCTTCCACTTCGTCAACTTCCTCCACTTCGTCCACTACCTCCACTTCCTGAACTTCGTCGACTCCCTTCACTTCGTCAACTTCGTCCATTTCGTCCACCTCCTCCACCTCCTCCACTTAATCAACTTCTTCAACTTCCTCCACTTCCTCCACTTCGTCAACTTCGTCCACTTCGTCCACCTCCTCCACTTCCTCCACTTACTCCGCTTCTTCCACTTCCTCCACTTCGTCAACCTCGTCCACTTCTTCCACTTCGTCCTCTTTGTCCACTTCGTCAACTTCGTCCACTTCGTCCACTTCCTCCACTTCCTTCACTTCCTCAACTTCCTCAAATTTGTCCACTTCGTCCACTTCTTCAACTTCTTCTACTTCGCCGACTTCCTCCACTTCCTCCACTTGCTCCACTTCCTCCACTTCGTCAACTTCGTCCACTTCGTGCACTTCCGCCACTTCCTCCACTTCCTGAACTTCGTCCACTTCCTCCACTTCCTCGACTTCGTCAACTTCCTCCACTTCCTCAACTTCGTCCACTTCGTCCACGTCGTCAACTTGGTCCACTTGCTCCACTTCGTCCACTTCGTCAACTTCTTCCACTTCGTCAACTTCCTCCACTTCCTCCACTTCCTGAACTTCGTCCACTTCGTCAACTGCGTCCACTTCCTCCACTTCCTCGACTTCGTCCACTTCGTCCACTTCGTCCACTTCGTCCAGTTCGTCAACTTTGTCCACTTCGTCAACTTCATCCATTTCCTCCACTTCGTCCACTTCGTCCACTTCGTACACCTCATACTCTTCGTCCACTTCGTCTACTTCTTCCACTTACTCCACTTCCTCCACTTGCCCGACTTCCTCCACTTCGTCCACTTCCTCCAATTCCTCCACTTCCTCCACTTCCTTCACTTCCTCCACTTCCTCCACTTCGTCCACTTCTTCCACTTCTTCAACTTGGTCCACTTAGTCATCTTCGTCCACTTCCTCCACTTCGTCCACTTCATCCACTTCCTCTACTTCGTCAACTTCCTCCACTTCGTCAACTTCCTCCACTTCGTCAACTTCGTCCATTTCCTCCACTTCGTCCATTTCGTACACTTCGTACACTTCGCCACTTCGTCCACTTCTTCCACTTTGTCCACTTCTTCCAGTTCTTCAACTTGGTCCTCTCAGTCAACTTTGTCCACTTTTTCCACGTCTCCACTTCGTAAACTTCGTCCACTTCATCGACTTCATCCACTTCGTCCACTTCGTCCACTTCGTCCACTTCGTCAACTTCCTCCACTTCCTCCACTTCCTCCACTTCCTCAACTTCCTCCACTTCCTCCACTTCCTCCACTTCCTCCACTTCCTCCACTTCCTCCACCTCCTCCACCTCCTCCACTTCGTCAACTTCCTCCACTTCCTCCACTTCGTCCACATCCTCCACTTCCTCCACTTCCTCGCCTTCGTCCACTTCGTCAACTTCCTTCACTCCCTCCACTTCCTGGTCTTTGTGCACTTCCTCCACTTCGTCCACTTCGTCCACTTCGTCCACTTCGTCCACTTCGTCAACTTCGTCCATTTCCTCCACTTCGTCCACTTCGTACTCTTCGTCCACTTCCTCCACTTCCTCCACTTCCTCCACTTCCTCCACTTCGTCAACTTCGTCCACTTCCTTCACTTCCTCCACTTCCTCAATTTCGTCCACTTCTTCCACTTCCTCCACTTCCTCCACTTCCTCCGCTTCCTCCACTTCGTTAACTTCCACCACTTGCTCAACTTCCTCCACTTGCTCAACTTCGTCCACTTTGTCCACTTCGTCAACTTCCTCCACTTGCTCCACTTCGTCCATTTCGTACACTTCGTACACTTCGCCACTTCGTCAACTTCTTCCACTTCGTCCACTTTTTCCACTTCTTCAACTTGGTCCACTTAGTCAACTTTTTCCACTTCTCCACTTCGTCAACTTCCTCCACTTCGTCAACTTCCTCCACTTCCTCAACTTCGTCAACTTCGTCCATTTCCTCCACTTCGTCCATTTCGTACACTTCGTACACTTCGCCACTTCGTCCACTTCGTCCACTTCTTCCACTTCGTCCACTTCTTCCACTTCTTCAATTTGGTCCACTTATTCAACTTTTTCCACTTCTCCACTTCGTCCACTTCCTCCACTTCCTCCACTTCGTCCACTTCCTCCACTTCGTCCACATCCTCCACTTCCTCCTCTTCCTCCACTTCCTCCCCTCGTCCACTTCGTCAACTTCCTCCACTTCGTCCACTTCCTCAAATTTGTGCACTTCCTCCACTTCCTCCACTTCCTCCACTTCCTCCACTTCGTCCCTTTCTTCCCTTTCGTCCACTTCGTCCATTTCCTCCACTTCGTCAACTTCCTCCACTTCGTCCACTTCGTCAACTTCGTCCACTTCGTCCATTTCCTCTACGTCGTCCACTTCGTACACTTCCTCCACTTCCTCCACTTCGTCCACTTCCTCAACTTCCTCCACTTCCTCCACTTCGTCCACTTCCTCCACTTCGCCCAGTTCCTCAAATTCGTCCACTTCATCAACTTCGTCCAGTTCCTCAACTTCGTCCACTTCGTACACTTGGTCCACTTCGTGCACTTCTTCCACTTCGTCCACTTCCTCCACTTCGTCAACTTCCTCATCTTAGTCAACTTCGTCCATTTCCTCAACTTCGTCCATTTCGTCCACCTCCTCCACCTCCTCCACCTCCTCCACTTACTCCACTTCTTCCACTTCCTCCACTTCGTCAACTTCGTCCACTTCGTACACTTTGTACACTTCGTACACTTCGCCACTTCGTCCACTTCTTCCACTTCGTCCACTTCTTCCACTTCTTCAACTTGGTCTTCTTAGTCAACTTTGTCCACTTTTTCCACTTCTCCACTTCGTAAACTTCGTCCACTTCCTCCACTTCCTCCACTTCGTCAACTTCGTGCACTTCGTCCACTTCCTGGAGTTTGTGCACTTCCTCCACTTCGTCCACTTCGTCCACTTCCTCCACTTCGTCCCTTTCGTCCCTTTCGTCCACTTCGTCCATTTCCTCCACTTCGTCAACTTCGTCCACTTCCTCCACTTCCTCCACTTCCTCCACTTCGTCATCTTCGTCAACTTAGTTCATTTCCTCCACTTCGTCCACTTCGTACACTTCGTACTCTTCGTCCACTTCCTCGACTTCGTCAACTTCGTCTACTTCCTCAATTTCGTCCACTTCTTCCACTTCCTCCACTTCCTCCACTTCCTCCACTTCCTGCACTTCCTCCACTTCCTCCAATTCGTCAACTTCCTCCACTTCCTCAACTTCGTCCACTTCGTTAACTTCGTCCACTTCGTCAACTTCTTCCAATTCGTCAACTTCCGCCACTTAGTGCACTTCGTCCACTTCTTCCACTTCGTCCAGTTCTTTCACTTCTTCAACTTCGTCAACTTAGTCAACTTCGTCCACTTCGTCCACTTCGTCAACTTCGTCTACTTCCTTCACTTCGTCCACTTCCTCCACTTCGCCACTTCGTCCACTTCTTCCACTTCGTCCACTTCTTCAATTTCCGCCACTTAGTCAACTTTTTCCACTTCTCCACATCGTCCACTTCCTCCACTTCCTCCACTTCCTCCACTTCGTCCACTTCCTCCACTTCCTCCACTTCGTCCACATCCTCCACTTCCTCCTCTTCCTCCACTTCCTCCCCTCGTCCACTTCGTCAACTTCCTCCACTTCGTCCACTTCCTCAAATTTGTGCACTTCCTCCACTTCCTCCACTTCCTCCACTTCGTCCCTTTCTTCCCTTTCGTCCACTTCGTCCATTTCCTCCACTTCGTCAACTTCCTCCACTTCGTCCACTTCGTCAACTTCGTCCACTTCGTCCATTTCCTCTACGTCGTCCACTTCGTACACTTCCTCCACTTCCTCCACTTCGTCCACTTCCTCAACTTCCTCCACTTCGTCCACTTCCTCCACTTCCTCCACTTCGTCCAGTTCCTCAACTTCGTCCACTTCATCAACTTCGTCCAGTTCCTCAACTTCGTCCACTTCGTACACTTGGTCCACTTCGTGCACTTCTTCCACTTCGTCCACTTCCTCCACTTCGTCAACTTCCTCATCTTAGTCAACTTCGTCCATTTCCTCAACTTCGTCCATTTCGTCCACCTCCTCCACCTCCTCCACCTCCTCCACTTACTCCACTTCTTCCACTTCCTCCACTTCGTCAACTTCGTCCATTTCGTCAACTTCCTCCACTTCGTCAACTTCCTCCATTTCATCAACTTCGTCAACTTCCTCCACTTCCTCCACTTCCTCCACTTCCTCCACTTCCTCAACTTCTTTCACTTCCTCCACTTCCTCCACTTCCTCCACTTCCTCCACTTCGTCAACTTCGTCCACTTCCTCCACTTCGTCCACATCCTCCACTTCCTCCACTTCCTCGCCTTCGTCCACTTCGTCAACTTCCTCCACTCCCTCCACTTCCTGGTCTTTGTGCACTTCCTCCACTTCCTCCACTTCGTCCACTTCGTCCACTTCCTCCACTTCGTCCACTTCATCAACTTCCTCCATTTCCTCCACCTCGTCCACTTCGTACTCTTCGTCCACTTCCTCCACTTGCTCCACTTGCTCCACTTCCTCCACTTCCTCCACTTCGTCAACTTCGTCCACTTCCTTCACTTCCTCCACTTCCTCAATTTCGTCCACTTCTTCCATTTCCTCCACTTCCTCCACTTCCTCCGCTTCCTCCACTTCATTAACTTCCTCCACTTCCTCAACTTCGTTCGCTTCGTCCTTCGTCAACTTCGTCCACTTCGTCGACTTCGTCCACTTCGTCCACTTCGTCGACTTCGTCCACTTCGTCAACTTCGTCAACTTCGTCAACTTCTTCCACTTCGTCAACTTCCGCCACTTTGTCCACTTCGTCCACTTCGTTCACTTCGTTCACTTCGTCCACTTCGTCCACTTCGTACACCTGGTCCACTTCGTGTACTTCTTCCACTTCGTCCACTTCTTCCACTTCTTCAACTTGGTCCACTTAGTCAAATTCGTCCACTTCCTCCACTTCGTCCACTTCATCCACTTCGTCAACTTCCACCACTTCGTCAACTTCCTCCACTTCCTCCACTTCGTCAAATTCGTCCATTTCCTCCATTTCGTCCACTTTTTCTACTTCTTCAACTTGGTCCACTTAGTCAACTTTTTCCACTTCTCGACTTCGTCAACTTCCTCCACTTCGTCAACTTCCTCCACTTCCTCCACTTCCTCCACTTCGTCAACTTCATCCATTTCCTCCACTTCTTCCATTTCGTACACTTCGTACACTTCGCCACTTCGTCCACTTCTTCCACTTCGTCCACTTCTTCCACTTCTTCAACTTGGTCCACTTACTCAACTTTTTCCACTTCTCCACTTCCTCCACTTCCTCCACTTCCTCCACTTCCTCCACTTCCTCCACTTCCTCCACTTCGTCCACTTCCTCCGCTTCCTCCACTTCGTTAACTTCCTCCACTTCCTCAACTTCGTTCGCTTCGTCCTTCGTCAACTTCGTCCACTTCGTCGACTTCGTCCACTTCGTCGACTTCGTCCACTTCGTCCACTTCGTCCACTTCGTCGACTTCGTCCACTTCGTCAACTTCGTCAACTTCTTCCACTTCGTCAACTTCCGCCACTTTGTCCACTTCGTCCACTTCGTTCACTTCGTCCACTTCGTCCACTTCGTACACCTGGTCCACTTCGTGCACTTCTTCCACTTCGTCCACTTCTTCCACTTCTTCAACTTGGTCCACTTAGTCAAATTCGTCCACTTCCTCCACTTCGTCCACTTCATCCACTTCGTCAACTTCCACCACTTCGTCAACTTCCTCCACTTCCTCCACTTCGTCAAATTCGTCCATTTCCTCCACTTCGTCCATTTCGTACACTTCGCCACTTCGTCAACTGCTTCCACTTCGTCCACTTTTTCTACTTCTTCAACTTGGTCCACTTAGTCAACTTTTTCCACTTCTCGACTTCGTCAACTTCCTCCACTTCGTCAACTTCCTCCACTTCCTCCACTTCCTCCACTTCGTCAACTTCATCCATTTCCTCCACTTCTTCCATTTCGTACACTTCGTACACTTCGCCACTTCGTCCACTTCTTCCACTTCGTCCACTTCTTCCACTTCTTCAACTTGGTCCACTTACTCAACTTTTTCCACTTCTCCACTTCGTCCACTTCCTGAACTTCCTCCACTTCCTCCACTTCCTCCACTTCCTCCACTTCGTCCACTTCCTCCACTTCCTCCACTTCGTCCACATCCTCCACTTCCTCCTCTTCCTCCACTTCCTCCCCTTCGTCCACTTCGTCAACTTCCTCCACTTCGTCCACTTCCTCAAATTTGTGTACTTCCTCCACTTCCTGCACTTCGTCCAGTTCCTCCACTTCCTCCACTTCCTCCCCTTCCTCCACTTCGTCCCTTTCGTCCACTTCGTCCATTTGCTCCACTTCGTCAACTTCCTCCACTTCGTCCACTTCGTCCATTTCCTCCACTTCCTCCACTTCGTCCACTTCCCCCACTTCGTCCACTTCGTCCGGTTCCTCAACTTCGTCCACTTCATCAACCTCGTCCAGTTCCTCAACTTCGTCCACTACGTACACTTGGTCCACTTCGTGCACTTCTTCCACTTCCTCCACTTCCTCCACTTCGTCAACTTCCTCATCTTCGTCAACTTCGTCCACTTCCTCAACTTCGTCCATTTCGTCCACCTCCTCCACTTCCTCCACGTACTCCACTTCTTCCACTTCCTCCACTTCCTCCACTTCGTCAACTTCGTCCACTTCGTCCACCTCCTCCATTTCCTCCACTTACTCCACTTTTTCCACTTCCTCTACTTCCTCCACTTCTTCAACCTCGTCCACTTCTTCCACTTCCTCCACTTCGTCCTCTTTGTCCACTTCATCAACTTCGTCCACTTCCTCCACTTCCTTCACTATCTCAACTTCCTCAAATTCGTTCACTTCGTCCACTTCTTCAACTTCTTCCACTTCGTCGACTTCCTCCACTTCCTCCACTTCCTCAACTTCCTCCACTTCTTCCACTTCCTCCACTTCCTCAACTTCCTCCACTTCCTCAACTTCGTCAACTTCGTCCACTATGTCCACTTCGTCCACGTCGTCAACTTGGTCCACTTCGTCCACTTCGTCAACTTCTTCCACTTCGTCAACTTCCTCCACTTCGTCCACTTCCTCAACTTCCTGAACTTCGTCAACTTCGTCAACTGCGTCCACTTCCTCCACTTCCTCGACTTCGTCCACTTCGTCAACTTTGTCCACTTCGTCAGCTTCGTCCATTTCCTCCACTTCGTCCACTTCGTCCACTTCGTCCACTTCGTACACCTCGTACTCTTCGTCCACTTCGTCCACTTCCTCCACATCCTCCACTTGCTCGACTTCCTCCACTTCGTCGACTTCCTCCACTTCCTCCACTTCCTCCACTTCCTCCACTTCCTCCACTTCGTCCACTTCCTCCACTTCCTCCACTTCGTCAACTTTGTCCAGTTCCTCAACTTCGTCCACTTCGTACACTTGGTCCACATCGTGCACTTCTTCCACTTCGTCCACTTCTTCCACTTCTTCAACTTTGTCCACTTAGTCAACTTTGTCCACTTCGTCCACTTCATCCACTTCGTCCACTTCGTCAACTTCCTCCACTTCGTCAACTTCCTCCACTTCCTCCACTTCATCAACTTCGTCCATTTCCTCCATTTCGTACACTTCGTACACTTCGCCACTTCGTCCACTTCTTCCACTTCGTCCACTTCTTCCACTTCTTCAACTTGGTCCTCTTAGTCAACTTTGTCCACTTTTTCCACTTCTCCACTTCGTAAACTTCGTCCACTTCGTCCACTTCATCCACTTCGTCCACTTCGTCCACTTCGTCAACTTCCTCCACTTCCTCCGCTTCCTCCACTTCCTCCACTTCCTCCACTTCGACAACTTCGTGCACTTCGTCCACTTCGTCCACATCCTCCACTTCCTCCACCTCCTCGCCTTCTTCCACTTCGTCAACTTCCTCCACTCCCTCCACTTCCTGGAGTTTGTGCACTTTCTCCACTTCGTCCACTTCCTCCACTTCCTCCACTTCCTCCACTTCGTCCCTTTCGTCCCTTTCGTCCACGTCGTCCATTTCCTCCACTTCGTCAACTTCGTCCACTTCCTCCACTTCCTCAACTTCGTCATCTTCGTCAACTTCGTTCATTTCCTCCACTTCGTCCACTTCGTACACTTCGTACTCTTCGTCCACTTCCTCCACTTCCTCCACTTCCTCCACTTCGTCAACTTCGTCTACTTCCTCAATTTCGTCTACTTCTTCCACTTCCTCCACTTCCTCCCCTTCCTCCAATTCGTCAACTTCCTCCACTTCCTCAACTTCGTCCACTTCGTCAACTTCGTCCACTTCGTCAACTTCTTCCACTTCGTCAACTTCCGCCACTTAGTCCACTTCGTCCACTTCTTCCACTTCGTCCAGTTCTTTCACTTCTTCAACTTGGTCAACTTAGTCAACTTCGTCCACTTCGTCCACTTCGTCCACTTTCTCAACTTCGTTATGTTCGTCGACTTCGTCAACTTCGTCAACTTCGTCTACTTCCTTCACTTCGTCCACTTCGTCCACTTCCTCCACTTCGTCCACTTCCTCCACTTCCTCCACTTCGTCTACCTCCTCCACTTCCTCCACTTACTCCACATCTTCCACTTCCTCCACTTCCTCCACTTCGTCCACTTTGTCCACTTCGTCAACTTCCTCCACTTCATCCACTTCCTCCACTTCCTTCACTATCTCAACTTCCTCAAATTCGTTCACTTCGTCCACTTCTTCAACTTCTTCCACTTCGTCGACTTCCTCCACTTCCTCCACTTCCTCAACTTCCTCCACTTCCTCCACTTCCTCCACTTCCTCAACTTCCTCCACTTCCTCAACTTCGTCAAGTTCGTCCACTATGTCCACTTCGTCCACGTCGTCAACTTGGTCCAATTGCTCCACTTCGTCAACTTCTTCCACTTCGTCAACTTCCTCCACTTCCTCCACTTCCTCCACTTCCTGAACTTCGTCAACTTCGTCAACTGCGTCCACTTCCTCCACTTCCTCGACTTCGTCCACTTCGTCAACTTTGTCCACTTCGTAAACTTCGTCCAATTCCTCCACTTCGTCCACTTCGTCCACTTCGTACACCTCGTACTCTTCGTCCACTTCCTCCAATTCCTCCACATCCTCCACTTGCTCGACTTCCTCCACTTCGTCGACTTCCTCCACTTCCTCCACTTCCTCCACTTCCTCCACTTCGTCCACTTCGTCAACTTCGTCCAGTTCCTCAACTTCGTCCACTTCGTACACTTGGTCCACTTCGTGCACTTCTTCCACTTCGTCCACTTCTTCCACTTCTTCAACTTTGTCCACTTAGTCAACTTCGTCCACTTCGTCCACTTCGTCCACTTCATCCACTTTGTCCACTTCGTCCACTTCGTCAACTTCCTCCACTTCGTCAACTTCCTCCACTTCCTCCACTTCATCAACTTCGTCCATTTCCTCCATTTCCTCCACTTCCTCCACTTTGTCAACTTTGTGCACTTCGTCAACTTGGTCCATTTCCTCCACTTCGTCCACTTCGTCCACTTCGTCCACTTCGTCCACTTCGTACACCTCGTACTCTTCGTCCACTTCCTCCACTTCCTCTACTTCGTCCACTTCCTCCACCTGCTCGACTTCCTCCACTTCGTCCACTTCCTCCAATTCCTCCACTTCCTCCACTTCGTGCACTTCCTCCACTTCGTCCACTTCATCCACTTCTTCCACTTCTTCAACTTGGTCCACTTAGTCAACTTCGTCCACTTCGTCCACTTCGTCCACTTCGTCCACTTCGTCCACTTCGTCCACTTCGTCCACTTCGTCAACTTCCTCCACTTCGTCAACTTCCTCCACTTCCTCCACTTCCTCCACTTCGTCAACTTCGTCCATTTCCTCCACTTCGTCCATTTCGTACACTTCCTACACTTCGCCACTTCGTCCACTTCTTCCACTTCGTCCACTTCTTCCATTTCTTCAACTTGCTCCTCTTAGTCAACTTTGTCCACTTTTTCCACTTCTCCACTTCGTAAACTTCGTCCACTTCGTCCACTTCCTCCACTTCGTCAACTTCGTGCACTTCGTCCACTTCCTGGAGTTTGTGCACTTCCTCCACTTCGTCCACTTCCTCCACTTCGTCCACTTCGTCCCTTTCGTCCCTTTCGTCCACTTCGTCCATTTCCTCCACTTCGTCAACTTCGTCCACTTCCTCCACTTCCTCCACTTCGTCATCTTCGTCAACTTCGTTCATTTCCTCCACTTCGTCCACTTCGTACACTTCGTACTCTTCCTCCACTTCCTGCACTTCCTCGACTTCGTCAACTTCGTCTACTTCCTCAATTTCGTCCACTTCTTCCACTTCCTCCACTTCCTCCACTTCCTCCACTTCCTCCACTTCCTCCAATTCGTCAACTTCCTCCACTTCCTCAACTTCGTCCACTTCGTCAACTTCGTCCACTTCGTCAACTTCTTCCACTTCGTCAACTTCCGCCACTTAGTCCACTTCGTCCACTTCTTCCACTTCGTCCAGTTCTTTCACTTCTTCAACTTGGTCAACTTAGACAACTTCGTCCACTTCGTCCACTTCGTCCACTTCGTCAACTTCGTCTACTTCCTTCACTTTGTCCACTTCGTCCACTTCGTCCACTTCGTCCACTTCCTCCACTTCCTCCACTTCGTCTACCTCGTCCACTTCCTCCACTTACTCCACATCTTCCACTTCCTCCACTTCCTCCACTTTGTCCACTTCGTCAACTTCCTCCACTTCATCCACTTCCTCCACTTCCTCCACTTCCTCGACTTCGTCCACTTCTTCCACTTCCTCCACTTCCTCCACTTCTTCAACTTCCTCCACTTCTTCAACTTCGTCCACTTCGTCCACTTCGTCTACTTCGTCCACTTCGTCCACTTCGTCCACTTCGTCCACTTCGTCAACTTCTTCCACTTCGTCAAGTGCCTCCACTTCGTCCAGTTCCTCCACTTTCTGAACTTCGTCCACTTCGTCAACTGCGTCCACTTCCTCCACTTCCTCGACTTCGTCCACTTCGTCAACTTTGTGCACTTCGTCAACTTGGTCCATTTCCTCCACTTCGTCCACTTCGTCCACTTCGTCCACTTCGTACACCTCGTACTCTTCGTCCACTTCCTCCACTTCCTCTACTTCGTCCACTTCCTCCACCTGCTCGACTTCCTCCACTTCGTCCACTTCCTCCAATTCCTCCACTTCCTCCACTTCGTGCACTTCCTCCACTTCGTCCACTTCATCCACTTCTTCCACTTCTTCAACTTGGTCCACTTAGTCAACTTCGTCCACTTCGTCCACTTCGTCCACTTCGTCCACTTCGTCCACTTCGTCCACTTCGTCAACTTCCTCCACTTCGTCAACTTCCTCCACTTCCTCCACTTCCTCCACTTCGTCAACTTCGTCCATTTCCTCCACTTCGTCCATTTCGTACACTTCCTACACTTCGCCACTTCGTCCACTTCTTCCACTTCGTCCACTTCTTCCATTTCTTCAACTTGCTCCTCTTAGTCAACTTTGTCCACTTTTTCCACTTCTCCACTTCGTAAACTTCGTCCACTTCGTCCACTTCCTCCACTTCGTCAACTTCGTGCACTTCGTCCACTTCCTGGAGTTTGTGCACTTCCTCCACTTCGTCCACTTCCTCCACTTCGTCCACTTCGTCCCTTTCGTCCCTTTCGTCCACTTCGTCCATTTCCTCCACTTCGTCAACTTCGTCCACTTCCTCCACTTCCTCCACTTCGTCATCTTCGTCAACTTCGTTCATTTCCTCCACTTCGTCCACTTCGTACACTTCGTACTCTTCCTCCACTTCCTCCACTTCCTCCACTTCCTCGACTTCGTCAACTTCGTCTACTTCCTCAATTTCGTCCACTTCTTCCACTTCCTCCACTTCCTCCACTTCCTCCACTTCCTCCACTTCCTCCAATTCGTCAACTTCCTCCACTTCCTCAACTTCGTCCACTTCGTCAACTTCGTCCACTTCGTCAACTTCTTCCACTTCGTCAACTTCCGCCACTTAGTCCACTTCGTCCACTTCTTCCACTTCGTCCAGTTCTTTCACTTCTTCAACTTGGTCAACTTAGACAACTTCGTCCACTTCGTCCACTTCGTCCACTTCGTCAACTTCGTCTACTTCCTTCACTTCGTCCACTTCGTCCACTTCGTCCACTTCCTCCACTTCCTCCACTTCGTCTACCTCGTCCACTTCCTCCACCTACTCCACATCTTCCAATTCCTCCACTTCCTCCACTTTGTCCACTTCGTCAACTTCCTCCACTTCATCCACTTCCTCCACTTCCTCCACTTCCTCGACTTCGTCCACTTCTTCCACTTCCTCCACTTCCTCCACTTCTTCAACTTCCTCCACTTCTTCAACTTCGTCCACTTCGTCCACTTCGTCTACTTCGTCCACTTCGTCCACTTCGTCCACTTCGTCAACTTCTTCCACTTCGTCAAGTGCCTCCACTTCGTCCAGTTCCTCCACTTTCTGAACTTCGTCCACTTCGTCAACTGCGTCCACTTCCTCCACTTCCTCGACTTCGTCCACTTCGTCAACTTTGTGCACTTCGTCAACTTGGTCCATTTCCTCCACTTCGTCCACTTCGTCCACTTCGTACACCTCGTACTCTTCGTCCACTTCCTCCACTTCCTCGACTTCGTCCACTTCCTCCACCTCCTCGACTTCCTCCACTTCGTCCACTTCCTCCAATTCCTCCACTTCCTCCACTTCGTGCACTTCCTCCACTTCGTCCACTTCATCCACTTCTTCCACTTCTTCAACTTGGTCCACTTAGTCAACTTCGTCCACTTCGTCCACTTCGTCCACTTCGTCCACTTCGTCCACTTCGTCAACTTCCTCCACTTCGTCAACTTCCTCCACTTTTTCCATTTCCTCCACTTCGTCAACTTCGTCCATTTCCTCCACTTCGTCCATTTCGTACACTTCCTACACTTCGCCACTTCGTCCACTTCTTCCACTTCGTCCACTTCTTCCATTTCTTCAACTTGCTCCTCTTAGTCAACTTTGTCCACTTTTTCCACTTCTCCACTTCGTAAACTTCGTCCACTTCGTCCACTTCGTCCACTTCGTCCACTTCGTCCACTTCGTCAACTTCCTCCACTTCCTCCACTTCCTCCACTTCCTCACCTTCCTCCACTACCTCCAATTCCTCCACTTCCTCCACTTCCTCCACTTCGTCAACTTCGTCCACTTCCTCCACTTCGTCCACATCCTCCACTTCGTCCACTTCCTCGCCTTCGTCCACTTCGTCCAATTCGTCAAGTTCCTCCACTTCCTGGACTTTGTGGACTTCCTCCACTTCCTCCACTTCGTCGACTTCGTCCACTTCCTCCACTTCCTCCACTTTATCCACTTCCTCCACTTCGTCCACGTCCTCCACTTCCTTCACTTCGTCCACTTCGTCAACTTCGTCCATTTCCTCCACTTCGTCCACTTCCTCCACTTCGTCAACTTCCTCAACTTCGTCAACTTCGTCCACTTCCTCAACTTCGTCCATTTCGTCCACGTCCTCCACTTCCTCCACTTCCTCCACTTACTCCACTTCTTCCACTTCCTCCACTTCCTCCACTTCGTCCACCTCCTCCACTTCCTCCACTTACTCCACTTCTTCAACTTCCTCCACTTCCTCCAGTTCGTCAACCTCGTCCACTTCTTCTACTTCGTCCTGTTTGTCCACTTCGTCAACTTTGTCCACTTCCTCCACTTCCTCCACTTCGTCAATTTCGTCCATTTCCTCCACTTCGTCCACTTCGTACACCTCGTACTCTTCGTCCACTTCCTCCACTTCCTCCACTTCCTCCACTTCGTCAACTTCCTCCACTTCGTCAACTTCCTCCACTTCCTCAACTTCGTCCACTTCGTCAACTTCGTCAACTTCCGCCACTTCGTCCACTTCTTCCGCTTCGTCCACTTCTTCCACTTCTTCAACTTGGTCCACTTATTCAACTTCGTCCACTTCTTCCACTTCCTCAACTTGGTCCACTTAGTCAACTTCGTCCACTTCGTCCACTTCGTCAACTTCGTCCACTTCGTCAACTTCCTCCAGCTCGTCCACTTCCTCCTCTTCCTCCACTTCGTCCACTTCGTCCACTTCGTCCACTTTGCCAACTTCGTCATGTTCATCGACTTCGTCAACTTCGTCTACTTCCTCCACTTCGTCTACTTCCTTCACTTCGTCCACTTCCTCCATTTCCTCCACTTCGTCCACTTCCTCCACTTCGTCAACTTCCTCCACTTCCTCCACTTCGTCTAGCTCCTCCACTTCCTCCACTTACTCTACTTCTTCCACTTCCTCCACTTCGTCAACTTCCTCCACTTCCTCAACTTCGTCCACTTCCTCCACTTCCTCCACTTCCTCAACATCGTCCACTTCTTCCACTTCCTCCACTTCCTCCACTTCCTCCACTTCGTAAACTTCCTCCACTTCCTCAACTTCGTCCACTTCGCCCATTTCGTCTACTTCGCCCACTTCGTCCACTTCGTCAACTTCGTCCACTTCGTCCACTTCGTCAACTTCTTCCACTTCGTCAAGTGCCTCCACTTCGTCCAGTTCCTCCACTTTCTGAACTTCGTCCACTTCGTCAGCTGCGTCCACTTCCTCCACTTTGTCCACTTCCTCGACTTCGTCCACTTCGTCCACTTCCTCCACTTCGTCAACTTCGTCCACTTCCTCAACTTCGTCCATTTCGTCCACGTCGTCGACCTTCTTTACTTCCTCCACTTACTCCACTTCTTCCACTTCCTCCACTTCCTCCACTTCGTCAACTTCGTCCACCTCCTCCACTTCCTCCACTTACTCCACTTCTTCCACTTCCTCCACTTCCTCCACTTCGTCATCCTCGTCCACTTCTTCCACTTCGTCCACTTCGTCCTCTTTGTCCACTTCGTCAACTTCGTCCACTTCGTCCACTTCCTCCACTTCGTTCACTTCCTAAACTTCCTCAAATTCGTCCACTTCGTCCACTTCTTCATCTTCTTCCACTTCGTCGACTTCCTCCACTTCCTCGATTCCTCCACTTCCTCCACTTCGTCAACTTCGTCCATTTCCTCCATTTCGTCAACTTCGTCCACTTCGTACACCTCGTACTCTTCCTCCACTTCCTCCACTTCGTCAACTTCCTCCACTTCCTCAACATCGTCCACTTCGTCCACTTCGTCAACTTCGTCCACTTCGTCCACTTCGTCAACTTCTTCCACTTTGTCAACTTCCGCCACTTCGTCCACTTCTTCCACTTCGTTCACTTCTTCCACTTCTTCAACTTGGTCCACTTAGTCAAATTTGTCCACTTCGTCCACTTCCTCCACTTCCTCCACTTCCTCCACTTCGTCCACTTCCTCCTCTTCCTCCACTTCCTCCACTTCGTCCACTTCGTCTACTTCGTCCACTTCGTCCACTTCGTCCACTTTGTCAACTTCGTCATGTTCGTCGACTTCGTCAACTTCGTCCACTTCCTTCACTTCGTCTACTTACTTCACTTCGTCCATTTCTTCCACTTCCTCCACTTCGTCCACTTCCTCCACTTCGTCAACTTCCTCCACTTCCTCCATTTCGTCTACCTCCTCCACTTCCTCCACTTACTCCACTTCTTCCACTTCCTCCACTTCCTCCACTTCCTCCACTTCGTCCACTTTGTCCACTTCGTCAACTTCCTCCACTTCCTCCACTTCCTCCACTTCCTTCACTTTCTCAACTTCGTCCACTTCTTCCACTTCCTCCACTTCCTCCACTTCCTCCACTTCGTCAACTTCCTCCACTTCCTCAACTTCGTCGACTTCGTCCACTTCGTCTACTTTGTCCACTTCGTCAACTTCGTCCACTTCCTCCACTTCGTCAACTTCTTCCACTTTGTCAAGTGCCTCCACTTCGCCCAGTTCCTCCACTTTCTGGACTTCGTCCACTTCGTTAACTGTGTCCACTTCCTGCACTTCCTCCACTTCGTCCATTTCCTCCACTTCGTCCACTTCGTCCACTTCCTCCACTTCGTCAACTTCCTCAATTTCGTCAACTTCGTCCATTTCGTCCACCTCCTCCACTTCCTCCACTTACTCCACTTCTTCAACTTCCTCCGGTTCCTCCACTTCGTCAACTTCGTCCACTTCGTCCACCTCCTCCACTTCCTCCACTTACTCCACTTCTTCCACTTCCTCCACTTCCTCCACTTCGTCAACCTCGTCCACTTCTTCCACTTCGTCCACTTCGTCCTCTTTGTCCACTTCGTCAACTTCGTCCACTTCGTCCACTTCGTCTACTTCGTCCACTTCGTCCACTTCGTCCACTTCGTCAACTTCTTCCACTTCGTCAAGTGCCTCCACTTCGTCCAGTTCCTCAACTTTCTGAACTTCGTCCACTTCGTCAACTGCGTCCACTTCCTCCACTTCCTCGACTTCGTCCACTTCGTCAACTTTGTGCACTTCGTCAACTTGGTCCATTTCCTCAACTTCGTCCACTTCGTCCACTTCGTACACCTCGTACTCTTCGTCCACTTCCTCCACTTCCTCCACTTCGTCCACTTCCTCCACCTGCTCGACTTCCTCCACTTCGTCCACTTCCTCCAATTCCTCCACTTCCTCCACTTCGTGCACTTCCTCCACTTCGTCCACTTCATCCACTTCTTCCACTTCTTCAACTTGGTCCACTTAGTCAACTTCGTCCACTTCGTCCACTTCGTCCACTTCGTCCACTTCGTCCACTTCGTCCACTTCGTCCACTTCGTCAACTTCCTCCACTTCGTCAACTTCCTCCACTTCCTCAACTTCCTCCACTTCGTCAACTTCGTCCATTTCCTCCACTTCGTCCATTTCGTACACTTCCTACACTTCGCCACTTCGTCCACTTCTTCCACTTCGTCCACTTCTTCCATTTCTTCAACTTGCTCCTCTTAGTCAACTTTGTCCACTTTTTCCACTTCTCCACTTCGTAAACTTCGTCCACTTCGTCCACTTCGTCCACTTCGTCAACTTCCTCCACTTCCTCCACTTCCTCCACTTCCTCACCTTCCTCCACTACCTCCAATTCCTCCACTTCCTCCACTTCCTCCACTTCGTCAACTTCGTCCACTTCCTCCACTTCGTCCACATCCTCCACTTCGTCCACTTCCTCGCCTTCGTCCACTTCGTCCAATTCGTCAAGTTCCTCCACTTCCTGGACTTTGTGGACTTCCTCCACTTCCTCCACTTCGTCGACTTCGTCCACTTCCTCCACTTCCTCCACTTCGTCCACTTCCTCCACTTCGTCCACTTCCTCCACTTCCTTCACTTCGTCCACTTCGTCAACTTCGTCTATTTCCTCCACTTCGTCCATTTCGTACTCTTCGTCCACTTCGTCCACTTCCCCCACTTTCTCCACTTCCTCCACTTCGTCAACTTCGTCCACCTCCTCTACTTCCTCCACTTCCTCAATTTCGTCCACTTCTTCCACTTCCTCAATTTCGTCCACTTCTTCCACTTCCTCCACTTCCTCCACTTCGTCAATTCCTCCACTTCGTCAACTTCGTCCACTTCGTCAACTTCTTCCACTTTGTCAACTTCCGCCACTTCGTCCACATCTTCCACTTCGTCCACTTCTTCCACTTCGTCAACTTGGTCCACTTAATCAACTTCGTCCACTTCGTCAACTTCGGCCACTTCGTCAACTTCCTCCACTTCGTCCACTTCCTCCTCTTCCTCCACTTCGTCCACTTCGTCCACTTCGTCAACTTCGTCCTCTTTGTCAACTTCGTTATGTTCATCGACTTCGTCAACTTGGTCCACTTCCTTCACTTCGTCTACTTCCATCACTTCGTCCACTTCCTCCATTTCCTCCACTTCCTCCACTTCCTCCACTTCGTCAACTTCCTCCACTTTCTCCACTTCGTCTACCTCCTCCACTTCCTCCACTTACTCTACTTCTTCCACTTCCTCCACTTAGTCCACTTCGTCAACTTCCTCCACCTCGTCCACTTCTTCCACTTCCTCCACTTCCTCAACTTCGTAAACTTCCTCCACTTCGTAAACTTCCTCCACTTCCTCAACTTCGTCCACTTCGTCCACTTCGTGTACTTTGTCCACTTCGTCAACTTCTTCCACTTCGTCAAGTGCCTCCACTTCGTCCAGTTCCTCCACTTTCTGAACTTCGTGCACTTCGTCGACTTCGTCCACTTCCTCGACTTCGTCCACTTCCTCCACTTCGTCAACTTCCTCAACTTCGTCAACTTCGTCCACTTCCTCAACTTCGTCCATTTCGTCCACGTCCTCCACTTCGTCCACTTCGTCCACTTACTCCACTTCTTCCACTTCCTCCACTTCCTCCACTTCGTCCACCTCCTCCACTTCCTCCACTTACTCCACTTCTTCAACTTCCTCCACTTCCTCCAGTTCGTCAACCTCGTCCACTTCTTCTACTTCGTCCTGTTTGTCCACTTCGTCAACTTTGTCCACTTCCTCCACTTCCGCCATTACCTTCACTTCCTCAACTTCCTCAAATTCGTTCACTTCTTCAACTTCTTCCACTTCGTCGACTTCCTCCACTTCCTCCACTTCCTCCACTTCGTCAATTTCGTCCATTTCCTCCACTTCGTCCACTTCGTACACCTCGTACTCTTCGTCCACTTCCTCCAATTCCTCCACTTCCTCCACTTCGTCAACTTCCTCCACTTCCTCAACTTCGTCCACTTCGTCCACTTCGTCAACTTCTTCCACTTCGTCAACTTCCGCCACTTCGTCCACTTCATCCACTTCTTCCGCTTCGTCCACTTCTTCCACTTCTTCAACTTGGTCCACTTATTCAACTTCGTCCACTTCTTCCACTTCCTCAACTTGGTCCACTTAGTCAACTTCGTCCACTTCGTCCACTTCGTCAACTTCGTCCACTTCGTCAACTTCCTCCAGCTCGTCCACTTCCTCCTCTTCCTCCACTTCGTCCACTTCGTCCACTTCGTCCACTTCATCCACTTTGCCAACTTCGTCATGTTCATCGACTTCGTCAACTTCGTCTACTTCCTCCACTTCGTCTATTTCCTTCACTTCGTCCACTTCCTCCATTTCCTCCACTTCGTCCACTTCCTCCACTTCGTCAACTTCCTCCACTTCCTCCACTTCGTCTAGCTCCTCCACTTCCTCCACTTACTCTACTTCTTCCACTTCCTCCACTTCGTCCACTTCCTCCACTTCCTCAACTTCGTCCACTTCCTCCACTTCCTCAACATCGTCCACTTCTTCCACTTCGTCCACTTCCTCCACTTCCTCCACTTCGTAAACTTCCTCCACTTCCTCAACTTCGTCCACTTCGCCCATTTCGTCTACTTCGCCCACTTCGTCCACTTCGTCAACTTCGTCCACTTCGTCCACTTCGTCAACTTCGTCCACTTCGTCCACTTCGTCAACTTCTTCCACTTCGTCAAGTGCCTCCACTTCGTCCAGTTCCTCCACTTTCTGAACTTCGTCCACTTCGTCAGCTGCGTCCACTTCCTCCACTTTGTCCACTTCCTCGACTTCGTCCACTTCGTCCACTTCCTCCACTTCGTCAACTTCGTCCACTTCCTCAACTTCGTCCATTTCGTCCACGTCGTCGACCTTCTTTACTTCCTCCACTTACTCCACTTCTTCCACTTCCTCCACTTCCTCCACTTCGTCAACTTCGTCCACCTCCTCCACTTCCTCCACTTACTCCACTTCTTCCACTTCCTCCACTTCCTCCACTTCGTCATCCTCGTCCACTTCTTCCACTTCGTCCACTTCGTCCTCTTTGTCCACTTCGTCAACTTCGTCCACTTCGTCCACTTCCTCCACTTCGTTCACTTCCTAAACTTCCTCAAATTCGTCCACTTCGTCCACTTCTTCATCTTCTTCCACTTCGTCGACTTCCTCCACTTCCTCCATTCCTCCACTTCCTCCACTTCGTCAACTTCGTCCATTTCCTCCATTTCGTCAACTTCGTCCACTTCGTACACCTCGTACTCTTCCTCCACTTCCTCCACTTCGTCAACTTCCTCCACTTCCTCAACATCGTCCACTTCGTCCACTTCGTCAACTTTGTCCACTTCGTCCACTTCGTCAACTTCTTCCACTTTGTCAACTTCCGCCACTTCGTCCACTTCTTCCACTTCGTTCACTTCTTCCACTTCTTCAACTTGGTCCACTTAGTCAAATTTGTCCACTTCGTCCACTTCCTCCACTTCCTCCACTTCCTCCACTTCGTCCACTTCCTCCTCTTCCTCCACTTCCTCCACTTCGTCCACTTCGTCTACTTCGTCCACTTCGTCAACTTCGTCCACTTTGTCAACTTCGTCATGTTCGTCGACTTCGTCAACTTCGTCCACTTCCTTCACTTCGTCTACTTACTTCACTTCGTCCATTTCTTCCACTTCCTCCACTTCGTCCACTTCCTCCACTTCGTCAACTTCCTCCACTTCCTCCATTTCGTCTACCTCCTCCACTTCCTCCACTTACTCCACTTCTTCCACTTCCTCCACTTCCTCCACTTCCTCCACTTCGTCCACTTTGTCCACTTCGTCAACTTCCTCCACTTCGTCCACTTCCTCCACTTCCTCCACTTCCTTCACTTTCTCAACTTCGTCCACTTCTTCCACTTCCTCCACTTCATCCACTTCCTCCACTTCGTCAACTTCCTCCACTTCCTCAACTTCGTCGACTTCGTCCACTTCGTCTACTTTGTCCACTTCGTCAACTTCGTCCACTTCCTCCACTTCGTCAACTTCTTCCACTTTGTCAAGTGCCTCCACTTCGCCCAGTTCCTCCACTTTCTGGACTTCGTCCACTTCGTTAACTGTGTCCACTTCCTGCACTTCCTCCACTTCGTCCATTTCCTCCACTTCGTCAACTTCGTCCACTTCGTCAACTTCTTCCACTTCGTCAACTTCCGCCACTTAGTCCACTTCGTCCACTTCTTCCACTTCGTCCAGTTCTTTCACTTCTTCAACTTGGTCAACTTAGACAACTTCGTCCACTTCGTCCACTTCGTCCACTTCGTCAACTTCGTCTACTTCCTTCACTTCGTCCACTTCCTCCACTTCCTCCACTTCGTCTACCTCGTCCACTTCCTCCACTTACTCCACATCTTCCACTTCCTCCACTTCCTCCACTTTGTCCACTTCGTCAACTTCCTCCACTTCATCCACTTCCTCCACTTCCTCCACTTCCTCGACTTCGTCCACTTCTTCCACTTCCTCCACTTCCTCCACTTCTTCAACTTCCTCCACTTCTTCAACTTCGTCCACTTCGTCCACTTCGTCTACTTCGTCCACTTCGTCCACTTCGTCCACTTCGTCAACTTCTTCCACTTCGTCAAGTGCCTCCACTTCGTCCAGTTCCTCCACTTTCTGAACTTCGTCCACTTCGTCAACTGCGTCCACTTCCTCCACTTCCTCGACTTCGTCCACTTCGTCAACTTTGTGCACTTCGTCAACTTGGTCCATTTCCTCCACTTCGTCCACTTCGTCCACTTCGTCCACTTCGTCCACTTCGTACACCTCGTACTCTTCGTCCACTTCCTCCACTTCCTCCACTTCCTCCACCTGCTCGACTTCCTCCACTTCGTCCACTTCCTCCAATTCCTCCACTTCCTCCACTTCGTGCACTTCCTCCACTTCGTCCACTTCATCCACTTCTTCCACTTCTTCAACTTGGTCCACTTAGTCAACTTCGTCCACTTCGTCCACTTCGTCCACTTCGTCCACTTCGTCCACTTCGTCCACTTCGTCCACTTCGTCAACTTCCTCCACTTTGTCAACTTCCTCCACTTCCTCCACTTCCTCCACTTCGTCAACTTCGTCCATTTCCTCCACTTCGTCCATTTCGTACACTTCCTACAGTTCGCCACTTCGTCCACTTCTTCCACTTCGTCCACTTCTTCCATTTCTTCAACTTGCTCCTCTTAGTCAACTTTGTCCACTTTTTCCACTTCTCCACTTCGTAAACTTCGTCCACTTCGTCCACTTCCTCCACTTCGTCAACTTCGTGCACTTCGTCCACTTCCTGGAGTTTGTGCACTTCCTCCACTTCGTCCACTTCCTCCACTTCGTCCACTTCGTCCCTTTCGTCCCTTTCGTCCACTTCGTCCATTTCCTCCACTTCGTCAACTTCGTCCACTTCCTCCACTTCCTCCACTTCGTCATCTTCGTCAACTTCGTTCATTTCCTCCACTTCGTCCACTTCGTACACTTCGTACTCTTCCTCCACTTCCTCCACTTCCTCGACTTCGTCAACTTCGTCTACTTCCTCAATTTCGTCCACTTCTTCCACTTCCTCCACTTCCTCCACTTCCTCCAATTCGTCAACTTCCTCCACTTCCTCAACTTCGTCCACTTCGTCAACTTCGTCCACTTCGTCAACTTCTTCCACTTCGTCAACTTCCGCCACTTAGTCCACTTCGTCCACTTCTTCCACTTCGTCCAGTTCTTTCACTTCTTCAACTTGGTCAACTTAGACAACTTCGTCCACTTCGTCCACTTCGTCCACTTCGTCAACTTCGTCTACTTCCTTCACTTCGTCCACTTCGTCCACTTCGTCCACTTCCTCCACTTCGTCTACCTCGTCCACTTCCTCCACTTACTCCACATCTTCCACTTCCTCCACTTCCTCCACTTTGTCCACTTCGTCAACTTCCTCCACTTCATCCACTTCCTCCACTTCCTCCACTTCCTCGACTTCGTCCACTTCTTCCACTTCCTCCACTTCCTCCACTTCTTCAACTTCCTCCACTTCTTCAACTTCGTCCACTTCGTCCACTTCGTCTACTTCGTCCACTTCGTCCACTTCGTCCACTTCGTCAACTTCTTCCACTTCGTCAAGTGCCTCCACTTCGTCCAGTTCCTCCACTTTCTGAACTTCGTCCACTTCGTCAACTGCGTCCACTTCCTCCACTTCCTCGACTTCGTCCACTTCGTCAACTTTGTGCACTTCGTCAACTTGGTCCATTTCCTCCACTTCGTCCACTTCGTCCACTTCGTCCACTTCGTCCACTTCGTCCACTTCGTACACCTCGTACTCTTCGTCCACTTCCTCCACTTCCTCCACTTCCTCCACCTGCTCGACTTCCTCCACTTCGTCCACTTCCTCCAATTCCTCCACTTCCTCCACTTCGTGCACTTCCTCCACTTCGTCCACTTCCTCCACTTCTTCCACTTCTTCAACTTGGTCCACTTAGTCAACTTCGTCCACTTCGTCCACTTCGTCCACTTCGTCCACTTCGTCCACTTCGTCCACTTCGTCAACTTCCTCCACTTCGTCAACTTCCTCCACTTCCTCCACTTCCTCCACTTCGTCAACTTCGTCCATTTCCTCCACTTCGTCCATTTCGTACACTTCCTACACTTCGCCACTTCGTCCACTTCTTCCACTTCGTCCACTACTTCCATTTCTTCAACTTGCTCCTCTTAGTCAACTTTGTCCACTTTTTCCACTTCTCCACTTCGTAAACTTCGTCCACTTCGTCCACTTCGTCCACTTCGTCCACTTCGTCAACTTCCTCCACTTCCTCCACTTCCTCCACTTCCTCACCTTCCTCCACTACCTCCAATTCCTCCACTTCCTCCACTTCCTCCACTTCGTCAACTTCGTCCACTTCCTCCACTTCGTCCACATCCTCCACTTCGTCCACTTCCTCGCCTTCGTCCACTTCGTCCAATTCGTCAAGTTCCTCCACTTCCTGGACTTTGTGGACTTCCTCCACTTCCTCCACTTCGTCGACTTCGTCCACTTCGTCAACTTCTTCCACTTCGTCAAGTGCCTCCACTTCGTCCAGTTCCTCCACTTTCTGAACTTCGTGCACTTCGTCGACTTCGTCCACTTCCTCGACTTCGTCCACTTCCTCCACTTCGTCAACTTCCTCAACTTCGTCAACTTCGTCCACTTCCTCAACTTCGTCCATTTCGTCCACGTCCTCCACTTCGTCCACTTCCTCCACTTACTCCACTTCTTCCACTTCCTCCACTTCCTCCACTTCGTCCACCTCCTCCACTTCCTCCACTTACTCCACTTCTTCAACTTCCTCCACTTCCTCCAGTTCGTCAACCTCGTCCACTTCTTCTACTTCGTCCTGTTTGTCCACTTCGTCAACTTTGTCCACTTCCTCCACTTCCTCCATTACCTTCACTTCCTCAACTTCCTCAAATTCGTCCACTTCTTCAACTTCTTCCACTTCGTCGACTTCCTCCACTTCCTCCACTTCCTCCACTTCGTCAATTTCGTCCATTTCCTCCACTTCGTCCACTTTGTACACCTCGTACTCTTCGTCCACTTCCTCCACTTCCTCCACTTCCTCCACTTCGTCAACTTCCTCCACTTCGTCAACTTCCTCCACTTCCTCAACTTCGTCCACTTCGTCCACTTCGTCAACTTCTTCCACTTCGTCAACTTCCGCCACTTCGTCCACTTCGTCCACTTCTTCCGCTTCGTCCACTTCTTCCACTTCTTCAACTTGGTCCACTTATTCAACTTCGTCCACTTCTTCCACTTCCTCAACTTGGTCCACTTAGTCAACTTCGTCCACTTCGTCCACTTCGTCAACTTCGTCCACTTCGTCAACTTCCTCCAGCTCGTCCACTTCCTCCTCTTCCTCCACGTCGTCCACTTCGTCCACTTTGCCAACTTCGTCATGTTCATCGACTTCGTCAACTTCGTCTACTTCCTCCACTTCGTCTACTTCCTTCACTTCGTCCACTTCCTCCATTTCCTCCACTTCGTCCACTTCCTCCACTTCGTCAACTTCCTCCACTTCCTCCACTTCGTCTAGCTCCTCCACTTCCTCCACTTACTCTACTTCTTCCACTTCCTCCACTTCGTCAACTTCCTCCACTTCCTCAACTTCGTCCACTTCCTCCACTTCCTCCACTTCCTCAACATCGTCCACTTCTTCCACTTCGTCCACTTCCTCCACTTCCTCCACTTCGTAAACTTCCTCCACTTCCTCAACTTCGTCCACTTCGCCCATTTCGTCTACTTCGCCCACTTCGTCCACTTCGTCAACTTCGTCCACTTCGTCCACTTCGTCAACTTCTTCCACTTCGTCAAGTGCCTCCACTTCGTCCAGTTCCTCCACTTTCTGAACTTCGTCCACTTCGTCAGCTGCGTCCACTTCCTCCACTTTGTCCACTTCCTCGACTTCGTCCACTTCGTCCACTTCCTCCACTTCGTCAACTTCGTCCACTTCCTCAACTTCGTCCATTTCGTCCACGTCGTCGACCTTCTTTACTTCCTCCACTTACTCCACTTCTTCCACTTCCTCCACTTCCTCCACTTCGTCAACTTCGTCCACTTCGTCCACCTCCTCCACTTCCTCCACTTACTCCACTTCTTCCACTTCCTCCACTTCCTCCACTTCGTCATCCTCGTCCACTTCTTCCACTTCGTCCACTTCGTCCTCTTTGTCCACTTCGTCAACTTCGTCCACTTCCTCCACTTCCTCCACTTCGTTCACTTCCTCAACTTCCTCAAATTCGTCCACTTCGTCCACTTCTTCATCTTCTTCCACTTCGTCGACTTCCTCCACTTCCTCCATTCCTCCACTTCCTCCACTTCGTCAACTTCGTCCATCTCCTCCATTTCGTCAACTTCGTCCACTTCGTACACCTCGTACTCTTCGTCCACTTCCTCCACTTCCTCCACTTCGTCAACTTCCTCCACTTCCTCAACATCGTCCACTTCGTCCACTTCGTCAACTTCGTCCACTTCGTCCACTTCGTCAACTTCTTCCACTTTGTCAACTTCCGCCACTTCGTCCACTTCTTCCACTTCGTTCACTTCTTCCACTTCTTCAACTTGGTCCACTTAGTCAAATTTGTCCACTTCGTCCACTTCGTCCACTTCCTCCACTTCCTCCACTTCGTCCACTTCCTCCTCTTCCTCCACTTCCTCCACTTCGTCCACTTCGTCTACTTCGTCCACTTCGTCAACTTCGTCCACTTTGTCAACTTCGTCATGTTCGTCGACTTCGTCAACTTCGTCCACTTCCTTCACTTCGTCTACTTACTTCACTTCGTCCATTTCTTCCACTTCCTCCACTTCGTCCACTTCCTCCACTTCGTCAACTTCCTCCACTTCCTCCATTTCGTCTACCTCCTCCACTTCCTCCACTTCCTCCACTTCCTCCACTTCCTCCACTTCGTCCACTTCGTCCACTTTGTCCACTTCGTCAACTTCCTCCACTTCGTCCACTTCCTCCACTTCCTTCACTTTCTCAACTTCGTCCACTTCTTCCACTTCCTCCACTTCCTCCACTTCCTCCACTTCGTCAACTTCCTCCACTTCCTCAACTTCGTCGACTTCGTCCACTTCGTCTACTTTGTCCACTTCGTCAACTTCGTCCACTTCCTCCACTTCGTCAACTTCTTCCACTTTGTCAAGTGCCTCCACTTCGCCCAGTTCCTCCACTTTCTGGACTTCGTCCACTTCGTTAACTGTGTCCACTTCCTGCACTTCCTCCACTTCGTCCATTTCCTCCACTTCGTCCACTTCCTCCACTTCCTCCACTTCGTCAACTTCCTCAATTTCGTCAACTTCGTCCATTTCGTCCACCTCCTCCACTTCCTCCACTTACTCCACTTCTTCAACTTCCTCCGGTTCCTCCACTTCGTCAACTTCGTCCACTTCGTCCACCTCCTCCACTTCCTCCACTTACTCCACTTCTTCCACTTCCTCCACTTCCTCCACTTCGTCAACCTCGTCCACTTCTTCCACTTCGTCCACTTCGTCCTCTTTGTCCACTTCGTCAACTTCGTCCACTTCGTCCACTTCCTCCACTTCCTCCACTTCCTTGACTTCCTCAACTTCCTCAAATTCGTCCACTTCGTCCACTTCGTCCACTTCTTCAACTTCTTCCACTTCGTCGACTTCCTCCACTTCCTCCACATCCTCCACTTCCTCCACTTCGTCTACTTCGTCCACTTCGTCAACTTGGTCCACTTGCTCCACTTCGTCAACTTCGTCAACTTCTTCCACTTCGTCAACTTCCTCCACTTCGTCCACTTCCTCCACTTCCTGAACTTCGTCCACTTCGTCAACTGCGTCCACTTCCTCCACTTCCTCGACTTCGTCCACTTCGTCCACTTCGTCAACTTTGTCCACTTCGTCAACTATATCCATTTCCTCCACTTCGTCCACTTCGTCCACTTCGTACACCTCATACTTTTCGTCCACTTCGTCCACTTCGTCCACTTCATCCAGTTCCTCCACTTCCTCCACTTCCTCCACTTCCTCCACTTCCTTCACTTCCTCAACTTCGTCCACTTCTTCCACTTCCTCCACTTCCTCCACTTCCTCCACTTCGTCAACTTCCTCCACTTCCTCAACTTCGTCGACTTCGTCCACTTCGTCTACTTTGTCCACTTCGTCAACTTCGTCCACTTCGTCAACTTTTTCCACTTTGTTAAGTGCCTCCACTTCGCCCAGTTCCTCCACTTTCTAGACTTCGTCCACTTCGTCAACTGTGTCCACTTCCTCCACTTCCTCCACTTCGTCCATTTCCTCCACTTCGTCCACTTCCTCCACTTCCTCCACTTCGTCAACTTCCTCAATTTCGTCAACTTCGTCCATTTCGTCCACCTCCTCCACTTCCTCCACTTACTCCACTTCTTCAACTTCCTCCGCTTCCTCCACTTCGTCAACTTCGTCCACTTCGTCCACCTCCTCCACTTCCTCCACTTACTCCACTTCTTCCACTTCCTCCACTTCCTCCACTTCGTCAACCTCGTCCACTTCTTCCACTTCGTCCACTTCTTCCTCTTTGTCCACTTCGTCAACTTCGTCCACTTCCTCCACTTCCTCCACTTCCTCCACTTCCTTGACTTCCTCAACTTCCTCAAATTCGTCCACTTCGTCCACTTCGTCCACTTCTTCAACTTCTTCCACTTCGTCGACTTCCTCCACTTCCTCCACATCCTCCACTTCCTCCACTTCGTCAACTTCGTCCACTTCGTGCACTTCCGCCACTTCCTCCACTTACTCAACTTCCTCCACTTACTCCAATTCCTCCACTTCCTCAACTTCCTCCACTTCCTCAACTTCATCCACTTCGTCTACTTCGTCCACTTCGTCAACTTGATCCACTTGCTCCACTTCGTCAACTTCGTCAACTTCGTCAACTTCTTCCACTTCGTCAACTTCCTCCACTTCGTCCACTTCCTCCACTTCCTGAACTTCGTCCACTTCGTCAACTGCGTCCACTTCCTCCACTTCCTCGACTTCGTCCACTTCGTCCACTTCGTCCACTTCGTCAACTTTGTCCACTTCGTCAACTTCGTCCACTTCCTCCACTTCTTCCACATCCTCCACTTCCTCCACTTCCTCGCCTTAGTCCACTTCGTCCACTTCGTCAACTTCCTCCACTCCCTCCACTTCCTGGACTTTCTGCACTTCCTCCACTTCCTCCACTTCCTCCACTTCGTCCACTTCGTCAACTTCGTCCACTTCGTCCACTTCGTCAACTTCGTCCACTTCGTCCACTTCTTCAACTTCTTCCACTTCGTCGACTTCCTCCACTTCCTCCACTTCCTCCACTTCCTCCACTTCGTCCACTTCGTACACCTCATACTCTTCGTCCACTTCCTCCACTTCCTCCACTTCCTCGTCTTCCTCCACTTCGTCCACTTCCTGCAATTCCCCCACTTCCTCCACTTCCTCCACTTCCTCCACTTCGTCAACTTCGTCCACTTCGTCCACTTCATCAACCTCGTCCACTTCGTCAACTTCGTCCAGTTCCTCAACTTCGTCCACTTCGTACACTTGGTCCACTTCGTGCACTTCTTCCACTTCGTCCACTTCTTCCACTTCTTCAACTTGGTCCACTTAGTCAACTTCGTCCACTTCCTCCACTTCGTCCACTTCATCCACTTCGTCCACTTCGTCAACTTCCTCCACTTCGTCAAATTCCTCCACGTGCTCCACTTCCTCCACTTCGTCAACTTCGTCCATTTCCTCGACTTCTTCCACTTCGTCCACTTCTTCCACTTCTTCAACTTGGTCCTCTTAGTAAACTTTGTCCAATTTTTCCACTTCTCCACTTGGTAAACTTTGTCCACTTCATCCACTTCGTCCACTTCGTCCACTTCGTCCACTTCGTCAACTTCCTCCACATCCTCCACTTCCTCAACTTCCTCCACTTCCTCCACTTCCTCCACTTCCTCCACTTCGTCAACTTCGTCCACTTCGTCAACATCGTCGACTTCGTCCACTTCATCCACTTCGTCAACTTCGTCTAGTTCCTCAACTTCGTCCACTTCGTACACTTCGTCCACTTCTTCCACTTCGTCCACTTCTTCCACTTCTTCAACTTGGTCCACTTAGTCAAATTTGTCCACTTCCTCCACTTCGTCAACTTGCTCCAATTCTTCCACTTCCTCCACTTCGTGAACTTCGTCCATTTGCTCCACTTCGTCCATTTCGTAGACTTCGCCACTTCGTCAACTTCTTCCACTTCGTCCACTTCTTCCACTTCTTCAACTTGGTCCATTTAGTCAACTTTTTCCACTTCTCCACTTCGTAAACTTCATCCACTTCGTCCACTTCGTCCACTTCGTCAACTTCCTCCACTTCGTCCACTTCGTCAACTTCCTCCACTTCCTCCACTTGCTCCACTTGCTCCACTTCCTGCACTTCGTCAACTTCGTCCACTTCCTCCACTTCCTCCACTTCGGCCACATCCTCCACCTCCTGCTCTTCCTCCAGTTCCTCCCTTTCGTCCACTTCGTGCACTCCCTCCACTTCGTCAACTTCCTCCACTTCCTCTAGTTTGTGCACTTGCTCCACTTGCTCCACTTCCTCCACTTCCTCCACTTCCTCCACTTCGTCCCTTTCGTCCCTTTCGTCCACTTCGTCCATTTCCTCCACTTCGTCAACTTCCTCCATTTCCTCCACTTCCTCCACTTCGTCCACTTCGTCTACTTCGTCCATTTCCTCTACTTCGTCCATTTCGTACACTTCGTCCACTTCATCCACTTCGTGAACTTCCTCCACTTCGTCAACTTCGTCCACGTCGTCCACCTCCTCCACTTCCTCCACTTACTTCACTTCGTCCACTTCGTCCACTTCGTCAACTTCCTCCACATCGTCAACTTCCTCCACGTCCTCCACTTCCTCCACTTCGTCAACTTCGTCCATTTCCTCCACTTCGTCCACTTCTTCCACTTCTTCAACTTGGTCCTCTTAGTAAACTTTGTCCACTTTTTCCACTTCTCCACTTGGTAAACCTTGTCCCCTTCATCCACTTCGTCCACTTCGTCCACTTCGTCCACTTCGTCCACTTCGTCCACTTCGTCAACTTCCTCCACATCCTCCACTTCCTCAACTTCCTCCACTTCCTCCACTTCCTCCACTTCCTCCACTTCCTCCACTTCGTCAACTTCGTCCACTTCGTCAACATCGTCCACTTCGTCCACTTCATCCACTTCGTCAACTTCGTCTAGTTCCTCAACTTCGTCCACTTCGTACACTTATCCACTTCTTCCACTTCTTCAACTTGGTCCACTTACTCAAATTTGTCCATTTCCTCCACTTCGTCCACTTCGTCAACTTCCTCCACTTCGTTAACTTGCTCCAATTCTTCCACTTCCTCCACTTCGTGAACTTCGTCCATTTCCTCCACTTCGTCCATTTCGTAGACTTCGCCACTTCGTCAACTTCCTCCACTTCGTCCACTTCTTCCACTTCGTCCACTTCTTCCCCTTCTTCAACTTGGTCCTCTTAGTTAACTTTGTCCACTTTTTCCACTTCTCCACTTGGTAAACTTCGTCCACTTCGTCCACTTCGTCCACTTCGTCCACCTCGTCCACTTCGTCCACTTCGTCCACTTCGTCAACTTCCTCCACTTCCTCCACTTCCTCCACTTCCTCAACTTCCTCCACTTCCTCCACTTCCTCCACTTCCTCCACTTCGTCAACATCGTCAACTTCATCCACTTCATCCACTTCGTCAACTTCGTCTAGTTCCTCAACTTCGTCCACTTTGTACACTTGGTCCACTTCGTGCTCTTCTTCCACTTCGTCCACTTCTTCCACTTCTTCAACTTGGTCCACTTAGTCCAATTCGTCCACTTCCTCCACTTCGTCCACTTCATCCACTTCGTCCACTTCGTCAACTTCCTGCACTTCGTCAACTTGCTCCAATTCCTCCAGTTCGTCCACTTCGTCAACTTCGTCCACTTTCTCCACTTCCTCCACTTCTTCCTCCACTTCCTTCACTTCCTCCATTTCCTCCACTTCCTCCACTTCCCCCACTTGTTCAACTTCCTCCACTTCGTGAACTTCCTCCACTTCGTCCAGTTCATCCACCTCGTGCACTTCGTCCACTTCGTCCATGTCGTCCTCTTCGTCAACTTTCTCCCCTTCCTCAACTTCCTCCACTTCGTCCAGTTCCTCAACTTCGTCCACTTCGTGCACCTCGTCCACTTCTTCCACTTCCTGAACTTCGTCCACTTCGTCAACTTCGTCCACTTCATCCACTTCCTCCACTTACTCCACTTCCTTTGCTTCCTCCACTTTCTCTACTTCGTCCACTTCGTCAACTTCATCCACTTCATCCAGTTCGTCCACTTCTTCCACTTCTTCAACTTCGTCACCTTCGTCCACTTCGTGCACTTCCTCCAATTCGTCCACTTCGTCCATTTTGTCAACTTGGTCAGCTTCGTCCACTTCGTCAACTTCGTCCACTTCGTCCACTTCCTCCACTTCCTCCACTTCGTCCACTTCGTCCAGTTCGTCAACTTCGTCCACTTTTTCAACGTCGTCCACTTCGTCCATTTCGTCCACTTCCTCCACTTTCTGAACTTCGTCAACTTCGTCCACCTCGTCAACTTCGTCATTTTCCTCCACTTCGTCCACTTCCTAGCCTTCGTCCACTTCGTCAACTTCGTCCACTTCGTCAACTTCGTCCACTTCCTCCACTTCCTTCAACTTCCTCCACTTCCTCCAATTCCTCCACTTCGTCCAGTTCGTCCATTTTGTCCACTTCGTGCACTTCGTCCCTTTCTTCCACTTCCTGAACTTCGTCCAGTTCGTCCGCTTCCTCCACTTCGTCCACGTCGTCCACTTCGTCAACTTCCTCCACTTCCTCCACTTCCTCGAGTTCGTCCAGTTCGCCCTTTTCGTCCACTTCATCCACTTCGTTCACTTCGTCCACTTCGTCAACTTCTTCCGCTTCGTCAACTTCCTCCACTTCCTCCACTTGGTCCAGTTCGTCCACTTCTTCCACTTTGTCAATTTGGTCAACTTCCTCCCCTTCCTCAAATTCCTCCACTTCGTCCACTTCGTCCACTTTGTCCACTTCGTCAAGTTCGTCAATTTCATCAATTTCGTCCACTTCCTCCACATCGTCCACTTCGTCCACCTCGTCCACATCCTCCATTTCGTCACTTGCTCCACTTCCTAAACTTCGTTCATTTCGTCCACTTCGTCAACTTCGTCCATTTCCTCCACTTCGTAAACTTCGTCCACTTCGTCAACTTCGTCCACTTCGTCAACATTGTCCACTTCCTCCACTTCCTCCACTTACTCCACTTCTTCCACTTCTTCCACTTCCTCCACTTCCTCCACTTCCTCCCTTCTCGTCGACTTCGTCCATTTCGTCCACTTCGTCGAGTTCGTCCACTTCGTGAGCTTCGTCCATTTCCTCCACTTCGTCCACTTCGTAAACTTCATCCACTTCTTCAACTTGGTCCACTTAGTCAACTTTTTCCACTTCTCCACTTCGTCCACTTCGTGAACTTCGTCCACTTCCTCCACTTCCTCCACTTCCTCCACTTCCTCCACTTCCTCCACTTCGTCAACTTCGTCCATTTCCTCCACTTCGTCCACTTCGTACTCTTCGTCCACTTCCTCCACTTCCTCCACCTCGTCAACTTCGTCCACTTCCTTCACTTCCTCCACTTCCTCAATTTCGTCCACTTCTTCCACTTCCTCCACTTCCTCCACTTCGTTAACTTCCTCCACTTCCTCAACTTCGTTCACTTCGTCCACTTCGTCAACTTCGTCAACTTCGTCAACTTCGTCCACTTCGTCGACTTTGTCAACTTCTTCCACTTCGTCAACTTCCGCCACTTTGTCCACTTCGTCCACTTCTTCCACTTCGGCCACTTAGTACACTTGGTCCACTTCCTGCACTTCTTCCACTTCGTCCACTTCTTCACTTCTTCAACTTGGTCCACTTAGTCAAATTCGTCCACTTCCTCCACTTCGTGCACTTCATCCACTTCGTCAACTTCCTCCACTTCGTCGACTTCCTCCACTTCCTCCACTTCCTCCACTTCGTCAACTTCGTCCATTTCCTCCACTTCGTCCATTTCGTACACTTCGCCACTTCGTCAACTTCTTCCACTTCGTCCACTTTTTCCACTTCTTCAACTTGGTCCACTTAGTCAACTTTTTCCACTTCTCCACTTCGTCAACTTCCTCCACTTCCTCCACTTCCTCCACTTCGTCAACTTCGTCCATTTCCTCCGCATCGTCCATTTCGTACACTTCGCCACTTCTTCCACTTCGTCCACTTTTTCCACTTCTCCACTTCGTCCACTTCGTGAACTTCGTCCACTTCGTCCACTTCCTCCACTTCCTCCACTTCCTCCACTTCGTCAACTTCGTCCACTTCCTCCACTTCGTCCACTTCCTCCACTTCGTCCACATCCTCCTCTTCCTCCACTTCCTCCCCTTCGTCCACTTCGTCCACTTCCTCCACTTCGTCCACTTCCTAAAATTTTTGCACTTCCTCCACTTCCTCCACTTCCTCCACTTCCTCCACTTCCTCTACTTCCTCCACTTCCTCCACTTCCTCCACTTCATCCCTTTCGTCCCTTTCGTCCACTTCGTCCATTTCCTCCACTTTGTCAACTTCCTCCACTTCGTCCACTTCGTCCACTTCCTCCATTTCCTCCACTTCGTCCATTTCGTACAATTCATACACTTCGCCACTTCGTCCACTTCTTCCTCTTCCTCCACTTCTTCCACTTCTTCAACTTGGTCCTCTTAGTCAACTTTGTCCACTTTTTCCACTTCTCCACTTCATAAACTTCGTCCACTTCGTCAACTTCCTCCACTTCCTCCACTACCTCCAATTCCTCCACCTCCTCCACTTCCTCCACTTCCTGCACTTCGTCAACTTCGTCCACTTCCTCCACTTCGACCACATCCTCCACTTCCTCCACTTCCTCGCCTTCGACCACTTCGTCCATTTCCTCCACTTCGTCCACTTCGTACTCTTCGTCCACTTCGTCCACTTCCTCCACTTCCTCCACTTCGTCAACTTCGTCAACTTCGTCCACCTCCTCCACTTCCTCAATTTCGTCCACTTCTTCCACTTCCTCCACTTCCTCCACTTCGTCATCTTCGTCCACTTCGTCAACTTCTTCCACTTTGTCACCTTCCGCCACTTCGTCCACTTCTTCCACTTCGTCCACTTCTTCCACTTCGTCAACTTTGTCCACTTAGTCAACTTCGTCCACTTCGTCAACTTCGGCCACTTCGTCAACTTCCTCCACTTCGTCCACTTCCTCCTCTTCCTCCACTTCGTCCACTTCGTCCACTTCGTCCACATCGTCCACTTCGTCAACTTCGTCCACTTTGTCAACTTCGTCATGTTCGTCGACTTCGTCAACTTCGTCCACTTCCTTCACTTCGTCTACTTCCATCACTTCGTCCACTTCCTCCATTTCCTCCACTTCGTCCACTTCGTCCACTTCCTCCACTTCGTCAACTTCCTCCACTTCCTCCACTTCGTCTACCTCCTCCACTTCCTCAACTTACTCTACTTCTTCCACTTCCTCCACTTCCTCCACTTTGTCCACTTTGTCAACTTCCTCCACTTCGTCCACTTCGTCCACTTCCTCCACTTCCTCAACATCGTCCACTTCTTCCCCTTCCTCCACTTCCTCCACTTCCTCCACTTCCTCCACTTCGTAAACTTCCTCCACTTCGTAAACTTCCTCCACTTCCTCAACCTTGTCCACTTCGTCCACTTCGTGTACTTTGTCCACTTCGTCAACTTCGTCAACTTCGTCCACTTCGTCAACTTCTTCCACTTCGTCAAGTGCTTCCACTTCGTCCAGTTCCTCCACTTTCTGAATTTCGTCCACTTCCTCGACTTCGTCCACTTCCTCGACTTCGTGCACTTCGTCCACTTCCTCCACTTCGTCAACTTCCTCAACTTCGTCAACTTCGTCCACTTCCTCAACTTCGTCCATTTCGTCCACGTCGTCCACTTCCTCCACTTCCTCCACTTACTCCACTTCTTCCACTTCCTCCACTTCCTCCACTTCGTCCACCTCCTCCACTTCCTCCACTTACTCCACTTCTTCAACTTCCTCCACTTCCTCCAGTTCGTCAACCTCGTCCACTTCTTCCACTTCGTCCACTTCGTCCTCTTTGTCCACTTCGTCAACATCGTCCACTTCCTCCACTTCCTCCACTTCCTTCACTTCCTCAACTTCCTCAAATTCGTCCACTTCGTCCACTTCTTCAACTTCTTCCACTTCGTCAACTTCCTCCACTTCCTCCACTTCCTCCACTTCCTCCACTTCCTCCACTTCGTCAACTTCGTCCATTTCCTCCACTTTGTCCACTTCGTCCACTTCGTCCACTTCGTACACCTCGTACTCTTCGTCCACTTACTCCACTTCCTCCACATCCTCAACTTCCTCCACTTCGTCAACATCCTCCACTTCCTCAACTTCGTCCAGTTCGTCCACTTCGTCAACTTCGTCAACTTCTTCCACTTCATCAACTTCCGCCACTTCGTCCACTTCTTCCGCTTCGTCCACTTCTTCCACTTCTTCAACTTGGTCCACTTATTCAACTTCGTCCACTTCTTCCAGTTCCTCAACTTGGTCTACTTAGTCAACTTCGGACACTTCGTCAACTTCGTCCACTTCGTCAACTTCGTCTACTTACTTCACTTCGTCTACTTCCTTCACTTCGTCCACTTCCTCCATTTCCTCCATTTCCTCCACTTCGTCCACTTCGTCCACTTCGTCAACTTCCTCCACTTCCTCCACTTCGTCTTGCTCCTCCACTTCCTCCACTTACTCTACCTCTTCCACTTCCTCCACTTCCTCCACTTCCTCCACTTTGTCCACTTCGTCAACTTCCTCCACTTACTCTACTTCTTCCACTTCCTCCACTTCCTCCACTTCCTCAACATCGTCCACTTCTTCCACTTCCTCCACTTCCTCCACTTCCTCCACTTCCTCCACTTCCTCCACTTCGTAAACTTCCTCCACTTCCTCAACTTCGTCCACTTCGCCCACTTCGTCTACTTCGTCCACTTCATCCACTTCGTCCACTTCGTCAAATTCTTCCACTTCGTCAAGTGCCTCCACTTCGTCCAGTTCCTCCACTTTCTGAACTTCGTCCACTTCGTCAACTGCGTCCACTTCCTCCACTTTGTCCACTTCCTAGACTTCGTCCACTTCCTCCACTTCGTCAACTTCCTCAACTTCGTCAACTTCGCCCACTTCCTCAACTTCGTCCATTTCGTCCACTTCGCCCACCTCCTCCACTTCCTCCACTTACTCCACTTCTTCCACTTCCTCCACTTCCTCCACTTCGTCAACTTCGTCCACCTCCTCCACTTCCTCCACTTACTCCACTTCTTCCACTTCCTCCACTTCCTCCACTTCATCAACCTCGTCCACTTCTTCCACTTCGTCCACTTCGTCCTCTTTGTCCACTTCGTCAACTTCGTCCACTTCGTCCACTTCCTCCACTTCCTCCACTTCCTTCACTTCCTTAACTTCCTCAAATTCGTCCACTTCGTCCACTTCTTCAACTTCTTCCACTTCGTCGACTTCCTCCACTTCCTCCATTCCTCCACTTCCTCCACTTCGTCAACTTCGTCCATTTCCTCCATTTCGTCAACTTCGTCCACTTCGTACACCTCGTAGTCTTCGTGCACTTCCTCCACTTCGTCAACTTCCTCCACTTCCTCAACTTCGTCCACTTCGTCCACTTCCTCAACTTCGTCCACTTCGTCCACTTCGTCAACTTCTTCCACCTTGTCAACTTCTGCCACTTCGTCCACTTTGTCCACTTCTTCCACTTCGTTCACTTCTTCCACTTCTTCAACTTGGTCCACTTAGTCAACTTTGTCCACTTCGTCAACTTCCTCCACTTCCTCCACTTCGTCCACTTCCTCCTCTTCCTCCACTTCCTCCACTTCCTCCACTTGGTCTACTTCGTCCACTTCGTCAACTTCGTCCAGTTTGTCAACTTCGTCATGTTCGTCAACTTCGTCCACTTCTTCCACTTCCTCCACTTCGTCCACTTCGTCCACTTCCTCCACTTTGTCAACTTCCTCCACTTCCTCCACTTCGTCTACCTCCTCCACTTCCTCCACTTACTCCACTTCTTCCACTTCCTCCACTTCCTCCACTTCGTCCACTTTGTCCACTTCGTCAACTTCCTCCACTTCCTCCACTTCCTCCACTTCCTCCACTTCCTCAACTTCGTCCACTTCTTCCACTTCCTCCACTTCCTCCACTTCCTCCACTTCGTCAACTTCCTCCATTTTTCGTCGACTTCGTCCACTTCGTCTACTTCGTCCACTTCGTCAACTTCGTCCACTTCGTCAACTTCTTCCACTTTGTCAAGTGCCTCCACTTCGTCCAGTTCCTCCACTTTCTGGACTTCGTCCACTTCGTCAACTGCGTCCACTTCCTCCACTTCCTCCACTTCGTCCACTTCCTCCACTTCCTCGTACTCTTCGTCCACTTCCTCCACTTCCTCCACTTCCTGCACTTAGTCCACTTCCTCCAATTCCTCCACTTCCTCCACTTCCTCCACTTCCTCCACTGCCTCCACTTCCTCCACTTCATCAACTTCGTCCACTTCGTCCACTTCGTCCACTTTATCAACCTCGTCCACTTCGTCAACTTGATCCAGTTCCTCAACTTCGTCCACTTCGTACACTTGGTCAACTTCGTGCACTTCTTCCACTTCGTCCACTTCATCCACTTCGTCCACTTCGTCCACTTCGTCAACTTCGTCCACTTTGTCAACTTCCTCCACGTCCTCCACTTCCTCCACTTCCTCAACTTCGTCCATTTCCTCCACTTCTTCCACTTCGTCCACTTCTTCCCCTTCTTCAACTTGGTCCTCTTAGTAAACTTTGTCCACTTTTTCCACTTCTCCACTTGGTAAACTTCGTCCACTTCGTCCACTTCGTCCACTTCGTCCACTTCGTCCACTTCGTCCACTTCGTCAACTTCCTCCACTTCCTCCACTTCCTCCACTTCCTCAACTTCCTCCACTTCCTCCACTTCCTCCACTTCCTCCACTTCGTCAACATCGTCAACTTCATCCACTTCATCCACTTCGTCAACTTCGTCTAGTTCCTCAACTTCGTCCACTTTGTACACTTGGTCCACTTCGTGCTCTGCTTCCACTTCGTCCACTTCTTCCACTTCTTCAACTTGGTCCACTTAGTCCAATTCGTCCACTTCCTCCACTTCGTCCACTTCATCCACTTCGTCCACTTCGTCAACTTCCTGCACTTCGTCAACTTGCTCCAATTCCTCCAGTTCGTCCACTTCGTCAACTTCGTCCACTTTCTCCACTTCCTCCACTTCTTCCTCCACTTCCTTCACTTCCTCCATTTCCTCCACTTCCTCCACTTCCCCCACTTGTTCAACTTCCTCCACTTCGTCAACTTCCTCCACTTCGTCCAGTTCATCCACCTCGTGCACTTCGTCCACTTCGTCCATGTCGTCCTCTTCGTCAACTTTCTCCACTTCCTCAACTTCCTCCACTTCGTCCAGTTCCTCAACTTCGTCCACTTCGTGCACCTCGTCCACTTCTTCCACTTCCTGAACTTCGTCCACTTCGTCAACTTCGTCCACTTCATCCACTTCCTCCACTTACTCCACTTCCTTTGCTTCCTCCACTTTCTCTACTTCGTCCACTTCGTCAACTTCATCCACTTCATCCAGTTCGTCCACTTCTTCCACTTCTTCAACTTCGTCACCTTCGTCCACTTCGTGCACTTCCTCCAATTCGTCCACTTCGTCCATTTTGTCAACTTGGTCAGCTTCGTCCACTTCGTCAACTTCGTCCACTTCCTCCACTTCCTCCACTTCCTCGACTTCGTCCACTTCGTCCAGTTCGTCAACTTCGTCCACTTTTTCAACGTCGTCCACTTCGTCCATTTCGTCCACTTCCTCCACTTTCTGAACTTCGTCAACTTCGTCCACCTCGTCAACTTCGTCATTTTCCTCCACTTCGTCCACTTCCTAGCCTTCGTCCACTTCGTCAACTTCGTCCACTTCCTCCACTTCCTTCAATTTCCTCCACTTCCTCCAATTCCTCCAGTTCGTCCATTTTGTCCACTTCGTGCACTTCGTCCCTTTCTTCCACTTCCTGAACACTTCCTCCACTTCCTCGAGTTCGTCCAGTTCGCCCTTTTCGTCCACTTCATCCACTTCGTTCACTTCGTCCACTTCGTCAACTTCTTCCGCTTCGTCAACTTCCTCCACTTCCTCCACTTGGTCCAGTTCGTCCACTTCTTCCACTTTGTCAATTTGGTCAACTTCCTCCCCTTCCTCAAATTCCTCCACTTCGTCCACTTCGTCCACTTTGTCCACTTCGTCAAGTTCGTCAATTTCATCAATTTCGTCCACTTCCTCCACATCGTCCACTTCGTCCACCTCGTCCACATCCTCCATTTCGTCACTTGCTCCACTTCCTAAACTTCGTTCATTTCGTCCACTTCGTCAACTTCGTCCATTTCCTCCACTTCGTAAACTTCGTCCACTTCGTCAACTTCGTCCACTTCGTCAACATTGTCCACTTCCTCCACTTCCTCCACTTACTCCACTTCTTCCACTTCTTCCACTTCCTCCACTTCCTCCACTTCCTCCCTTCTCGTCGACTTCGTCCATTTCGTCCACTTCGTCGAGTTCGTCCACTTCGTGAGCTTCGTCCATTTCCTCCACTTCGTCCACTTCGTAAACTTCATCCACTTCTTCAACTTCGTCAACTTCGTCCACTTCCTCCACTTCTTTCACTTCTTCCACTTCCTCCAATTTCGTCCACTTCGTCCCCTTCGTCCACTTTCATCCACTTCCTCCACTTCCTCCACTTCCTTCGCTTCCTTCAGTTCCTCCACTTCCTCCACTTTCTCCACTTCCTCCACTTTGTCAACTTCGTCCACTTCTTCCACTTCGTCCACTTCGTGCACTTCCTCCACTTCCTCCACTTGGTCCAGTTCGTCCACTTCTTCCACTTTCTCAACTTGGTCAACTTCGTCTACTTCGTCAACTTCGTCCACTTCGCCAAATTCGTCCACTTCCTCCCCTTCCTCCCCTTCCTCAAATTCCTCCACTTCGTCCACTTTGTCCACTTCGTCAAGTTCGTCAATTTCATCAACTTCGTCCACTTCCTCCACATCGTCCACTTCGTCCACCTCGTCCACTTCCTCCATTTCGTCACTTGCTCCACTTCCTAAACTTCGTCCATTTCGTCCACTTCGTCAACTTCGTCCATTTCCTCCACTTCGTAAACTTCGTCCACTTCGTCAACTTCGTCCACTTCATCGACTTCCTCCACTTACTCCACTTCTTCCACTTCTTCCACTTCCTCCACTTCCTCCACTTCGTCGACTTCGTCCATTTCGTCCACTTCGTCGAGTTCATCCACTTCGTGAGCTTCGTCCATTTCCTCCACTTCGTCCACTTCGTAAACTTCATCCACTTCTTCAACTTCGTCAACTTCGTCCACTTCCTCCACTTCTTTCACTTCTTCCACTTCCTCCAATTTCGTCCACTTCGTCCCCTTCGTCCACTTCATCCACTTCCTCCACTTCCTCCACTTCCTTCGCTTCCTTCAGTTCCTCCACTTCCTCCACTTTCTCCACTTCCTCCACTTTGTCAACTTCGTCCCCTTCGTCCACTTCTTCCACTTCGTGCACTTCGTCCACTTCGTCAACTTCCTTCACTTCCTTCACTTCCTCCACTTCCTCCACTTCGTCAACGTCGTCCACTTACTCCACTTCCTCCACTTCCTTCACGTCCTCCACTTTGTTAACTTCGTCCACTTCATCGACTTCGTCTACTTCGTCAACTTCGTTAACTTCGTCAACTTCGTCCACGTCATCCACTTCCTCCACCTCCTTCAGTTCCTCCAATTCCTCCACTTCCTCCACTTCGTCAACTTCGTCAACTTCATCCACTTCGTCCACTTCGTCCACGTCGTCCACTTCGTCCACTTCGTCCACTTCGTCCACTTCGTCCACGTCGTCCACTTCGTCCACTTCGTCAACTTCGTCCACTTCGTACACCTCGTAGTCTTCGTGCACTTCCTCCACTTCGTCAACTTCCTCCACTTCCTCAACTTCGTCCACTTCGTCCACTTCCTCAACTTCGTCCACTTCGTCCACTTCGTCAACTTCTTCCACCTTGTCAACTTCTGCCACTTCGTCCACTTTGTCGACTTCTTCCACTTCGTTCACTTCTTCCACTTCTTCAACTTGGTCCACTTAGTCAACTTTGTCCACTTCGTCAACTTCCTCCACTTCCTCCACTTCGTCCACTTCCTCCTCTTCCTCCACTTCCTCCACTTCCTCCACTTGGTCTACTTCGTCCACTTCGTCAACTTCGTCAACTTCGTCCAGTTTGTCAACTTCGTCATGTTCGTCAACTTCGTCCACTTCTTCCACTTCCTCCACTTCGTCCACTTCGTCCACTTCCTCCACTTTGTCAACTTCCTCCACTTCCTCCACTTCGTCTACCTCCTCCACTTCCTCCACTTACTCCACTTCTTCCACTTCCTCCACTTCCTCCACTTCGTCCACTTGGTCCACTTCGTCAACTTCCTCCACTTCCTCCACTTCCTCCACTTCCTCCACTTCCTCCACTTCCTCCACTTCCTCAACTTCGTCCACTTCCTCCACTTCCTCCACTTCCTCCACTTCGTCAACTTCCTCCATTTCCTCAACTTCGTCGACTTCGTCCACTTCGTCTACTTCGTCCACTTCGTCAACTTCGTCCACTTCGTCAACTTCTTCCACTTTGTCAAGTGCCTCCACTTCGTCCAGTTCCTCCACTTTCTGGACTTCGTCCACTTCGTCAACTGCGTCCACTTCCTCCACTTCCTCCACTTCGTCCATTTCCTCCACTTCATCCACTTCCTCCACTTCCTCCACTTCGTCAACTTCCTCAATTTCGTCAACTTCGTCCATTTCGTCCACCTCCTCCACTTCCTCCACTTACTCCACTTCTTCAACTTCCTCCGCTTCCTCCACTTCGTCAACTTCGTCCACTTCGTCCACCTCCTCCACTTCCTCCACTTACTCCACTTCTTCCACTTCCTCCACTTCCTCCACTTCGTCAACCTCGTCCACTTCTTCCACTTCGTCCACTTCGTCCACTTCGTCCTCTTTGTCCACTTCGTCAACTTCGTCCACTTCCTCCACTTCCTCCACTTCCTTCACTTCGTCACCTTCCTCCACTTCCTCAACTTCGTCCACTTCGTCTACTTCGTCCACTTCGTCAACTTGGTCCACTTGCTCCAATTCGTCAACTTCGTCAACTTCTTCCACTTCGTCAACTTCCTCCACTTCGTCCACTTCCTCCACTTCCTCGACTTCGTCCACTTCGTCCACTTCGTCAACTATATCCATTTCCTCCACTTCGTCCAGTCGTCCACTTCGTACACCTCATACTCTTCGTCCACTTCGTCCACTTCGTCCACTTCCTCCACTTCCTCCACTTCCTCCACTTCCTCCACTTCCTCCACTTCCTCCACTTGCCCGACCTCCTCCACTTCGTCCAGTTCCTCCAATTCCTACACTTCCTCCACTTCGTCCATTTTGTACACTTCGTACACTTCGCCAATTCGTCCACTTCTTCCACTTCGTCCACTTCTTCCACTTCTTCAACTTGGTCCTCTTAGTCAACTTTGTCTACTTTTTCCACTTCTCCACTTCGTAAACTTCGTCCACTTCCTCCACTTCATCCACTTCCTCCACTTCGTCCACTTCTTCCACTTCGTCCACTTCGTCAACTTCCTCCACTTCCTCCACTTCCTCCACTTCCTCAACTTCCTCCACTTCCTCCACTTCCTCCACTTCCTCCACTTCCTCCACTTCCTCGCCTTAGTCCACTTCGTCCACTTCGTCAACTTCCTCCACTCCCTCCACTTCCTGGACTTTCTGCACTTCCTCCACTTCCTCCACTTCCTCCGCTTCCTCCACTTCCTCCACTTCCTCCACTTCGTCCACTTCCTCCACTTCGTCCACTTCGTTCACTTCGTCAACTTCGTCAACTTCGTCCATTTCCTCCACTTCGTCCACTTCGTACTCTTCGTCCACTTCCTCCACTTCCTCCAGTTCGTCAACTTCCTCCACTTCCTCAATTTTGTCCACTTCTTCCACTTCCTCCACTTCCTCCACTTCCTCCACGCCCTCCACTTCGTCAACTTCCTCCACTTCCTCAACTTCGTCCACTTCGTCAACTTCGTCAACTTCGTCGACTTCGTCCACTTCTTCAACTTCTTCCACTTCGTCGACTTCCTCCACTTCCTCCACTTCCTCCACTTCCTCCACTTCCTCCACTTCGACCACTTCGTACACCTCGTACTCTTCGTCCACTTCCTCCACTTCGTCCACTTCCTGCACTTAGTCCACTTCCTCCAATTCCTCCACTTCCTCCACTTCCTCCACTTCCTCCACTTCCTCCACTGCCTCCACTTCCTCCACTTCATCAACTTCGTCCACTTCGTCCACTTCGTCCACTTCATCAACCTCGTCCCCTTCGTCAACTTCATCCAGTTCCTCAACTTCGTCCACTTCGTACACTTGGTCAACTTCGTGCACTTCTTCCACTTCGTCCACTTCATCCACTTCGTCCACTTCGTCCACTTCGTCAACTTCGTCCACTTTGTCAACTTCCTCCACGTCCTCCACTTCCTCCACTTCCTCAACTTCGTCCATTTCCTCCACTTCTTCCACTTCGTCCACTTCTTCCCCTTCTTCAACTTGGTCCTCTTAGTAAACTTTGTCCACTTTTTCCACTTCTCCACTTGGTAAACTTCGTCCACTTCGTCCACTTCGTCCACTTCGTCCACTTCGTCCACTTCGTCCACTTCGTCCACTTCGTCCACTTCGTCCACTTCGTCAACTTCCTCCACTTCCTCCACTTCCTCCACTTCCTCAACTTCCTCCACTTCCTCCACTTCCTCCACTTCCTCCACTTCGTCAACATCGTCAACTTCATCCACTTCATCCACTTCGTCAACTTCGTCTAGTTCCTCAACTTCGTCCACTTTGTACACTTGGTCCACTTCGTGCTCTTCTTCCACTTCGTCCACTTCTTCCACTTCTTCAACTTGGTCCACTTAGTCCAATTCGTCCACTTCCTCCACTTCGTCCACTTCATCCACTTCGTCCACTTCGTCAACTTCCTGCACTTCGTCAACTTGCTCCAATTCCTCCAGTTCGTCCACTTCGTGAACTTCGTCCACTTTCTCCACTTCCTCCACTTCTTCCTCCACTTCCTTCACTTCCTCCATTTCCTCCACTTCCTCCACTTCCCCCACTTGTTCAACTTCCTCCACTTCGTCAACTTCCTCCACTTCGTCCAGTTCATCCACCTCGTGCACTTCGTCCACTTCGTCCATGTCGTCCTCTTCGTCAACTTTCTCCACTTCCTCAACTTCCTCCACTTCGTCTAGTTCCTCAACTTCGTCCACTTCGTGCACCTCGTCCACTTCTTCCACTTCCTGAACTTCGTCCACTTCGTCAACTTCGTCCACTTCGTCAACTTCGTCCACTTCATCCACTTCCTCCACTTACTCCACTTCCTTTGCTTCCTCCACTTTCTCTACTTCGTCCACTTCGTCAACTTCATCCACTTCATCCAGTTCGTCCACTTCTTCCACTTCTTCAACTTCGTCACCTTCGTCCACTTCGTGCACTTCCTCCAATTCGTCCACTTCGTCCATTTTGTCAACTTGGTCAGCTTCGTCCACTTCGTCAACTTCGTCCACTTCGTCCACTTCCTCCACTTCCTCGACTTCGTCCACTTCGTCCAGTTCGTCAACTTCGTCCACTTTTTCAACGTCGTCCACTTCGTCCATTTCGTCCACTTCCTCCACTTTCTGAACTTCGTCAACTTCGTCCACCTCGTCAACTTCGTCATTTTCCTCCACTTCGTCCACTTCCTAGCCTTCGTCCACTTCGTCAACTTCGTCCACTTCGTCAACTTCGTCCACTTCCTCCACTTCCTTCAATTTCCTCCACTTCCTCCAATTCCTCCAGTTCGTCCAGTTCGTCCATTTTGTCCACTTCGTGCACTTCGTCCCTTTCTTCCACTTCCTGAACTTCGTCCAGTTCGTCCGCTTCCTCCACTTCGTCCACGTCGTCCACTTCGTCAACTTCCTCCACTTCCTCCACTTCCTCGAGTTCGTCCAGTTCGCCCTTTTCGTCCACTTCATCCACTTCGTTCACTTCGTCCACTTCGTCAACTTCTTCCGCTTCGTCAACTTCCTCCACTTCCTCCACTTGGTCCAGTTCGTCCACTTCTTCCACTTTGTCAATTTGGTCAACTTCCTCCCCTTCCTCAAATTCCTCCACTTCGTCCACTTCGTCCACTTTGTCCACTTCGTCAAGTTCGTCAATTTCATCAATTTCGTCCACTTCCTCCACATCGTCCACTTCGTCCACCTCGTCCACATCCTCCATTTCGTCACTTGCTCCACTTCCTAAACTTCGTTCATTTCGTCCACTTCGTCAACTTCGTCCATTTCCTCCACTTCGTAAACTTCGTCCACTTCGTCAACTTCGTCCACTTCGTCAACATTGTCCACTTCCTCCACTTCCTCCACTTACTCCACTTCTTCCACTTCTTCCACTTCCTCCACTTCCTCCACTTCCTCCCTTCTCGTCGACTTCGTCCATTTCGTCCACTTCGTCGAGTTCGTCCACTTCGTGAGCTTCGTCCATTTCCTCCACTTCGTCCACTTCGTAAACTTCATCCACTTCTTCAACTTCGTCAACTTCGTCCACTTCCTCCACTTCTTTCACTTCTTCCACTTCCTCCAATTTCGTCCACTTCGTCCCCTTCGTCCACTTTCATCCACTTCCTCCACTTCCTCCACTTCCTTCGCTTCCTTCAGTTCCTCCACTTCCTCCACTTTCTCCACTTCCTCCACTTTGTCAACTTCGTCCACTTCTTCCACTTCGTCCACTTCGTGCACTTCGTCCACTTCCTCCACTTGGTCCAGTTCGTCCACTTCTTCCACTTTCTCAACTTGGTCAACTTCGTCTACTTCGTCAACTTCGTCCACTTCGCCAAATTCGTCCACTTCCTCCCCTTCCTCCCCTTCCTCAAATTCCTCCACTTCGTCCACTTTGTCCACTTCGTCAAGTTCGTCAATTTCATCAACTTCGTCCACTTCCTCCACATCGTCCACTTCGTCCACCTCGTCCACTTCCTCCATTTCGTCACTTGCTCCACTTCCTAAACTTCGTCCATTTCGTCCACTTCGTCAACTTCGTCCATTTCCTCCACTTCGTAAACTTCGTCCACTTCGTCAACTTCGTCCACTTCATCGACTTCCTCCACTTACTCCACTTCTTCCACTTCTTCCACTTCCTCCACTTCCTCTACTTCGTCGACTTCGTCCATTTCGTCCACTTCGTCGAGTTCATCCACTTCGTGAGCTTCGTCCATTTCCTCCACTTCGTCCACTTCGTAAACTTCATCCACTTGTTCAACTTCGTCAACTTCGTCCACTTCCTCCACTTCTTTCACTTCTTCCACTTCCTCCAATTTCGTCCACTTCGTCCCCTTCGTCCACTTCATCCACTTCCTCCACTTCCTCCACTTCCTTCGCTTCCTTCAGTTCCTCCACTTCCTCCACTTTCTCCACTTCCTCCACTTTGTCAACTTCGTCCCCTTCGTCCACTTTTTCCACTTCGTGCACTTCGTCCACTTCGTCAACTTCCTTCACTTCCTTCACTTCCTCCACTTCCTCCACTTCGTCAACGTCGTCCACTTACTCCTCTTCCTCCACTTCCTTCACGTCCTCCACTTTGTTAACTTCGTCCACTTCATCGACTTCGTCTACTTCGTCAACTTCGTTAACTTCGTCAACTTCGTCCACGTCATCCACTTCCTCCACCTCCTTCAGTTCCTCCAATTCCTCCACTTCCTCCACTTCGTCAACTTCGTCAACTTCATCCACTTCGTCCACTTCGTCCACGTCGTCCACTTCGTCCACTTCTTCCACTTCCTGAACTTCGTCCACTTCGTCAACTTCGTCAACTTCGTCCCCTTCGTCCACTTCATCCACTTCCTCCACTTCCTTCGCTTCCTCCACTTCCTCCACTTCCTCCACTTCCTCCACTTTCTCCACTTCCTCCACTTTGTTAACTTCCTCCACTTCGTCAACTTCGTCCACTTCGTCCACTTCTTCAACTCCGTCCACTTCGTGCACTTCGTCCACTTCGTCCACTTCGTCAACTTCCTCCACTTCGTCAACTTCGTCCACTTCGTCCACTTCTTCCACTTCGTCCACTTCGTCCACTTCTTCCACTTCGTCCACTTCGTGCACTTCGTGCACTTCGCCCACTTCATCAACTTCCTCCACTTCCTCCACTTCGTCCATTTCGTCAACTTCTTCCACTTTCTCCACTTCCTGAACTTCGTCCACTTCTTCCACTTCGTCCACTTCGTCCACTTCGTCAACTTCCTCCACTTCGTCAACTTCGTCAACTTCGTTAAGTTCTTCCATTTCCTCCACTTCGTCCAGTTCGTCCATTTCGTCCACTTCGTGCACTTCGCCCACTTCTTCCACTTCCTGAACTTCGTCCACTTCGTCCACTTCGTCAACTTCGTCCACTTCCTCCACTTCGTCCATTTCGTCCGCTTCCTCCACTTCGTCCACGTCGTCCACTTCGTCCACGTCGTCCACTTCGTCAACTTCGTCCACTTACTCCACTTCCTCCACTTCCTCCACTTCGTCTAGTTCGACCAGTTCGTCCAGTTCGTCCACTTCGTGCACTTCGTCCACTTCTTCCACTTCCTGAACTATGTCCACTTCGTCAACTTCGTCTACTTCCTCCACTTCCTCCACTTCCTCCACTTCGTCCACTTCTCCACTTCCTCCACTTCCTCCACTTCGTCTACTTCGTCCACTTCGTCCACCTCCTCCACTTACTCCACTTACTCCACTTCTTCCACTTCCTCCACTTCTCCAACTTCATCCAACTCGGTCCACTTGGTCAACTTCGTCAACTTCGTCCACTTCCTCTACTTCCTCCACTTCTTTCACTTCCTCCACTTCGTCAACTTCGTCCACTTCTTCCACTTCGTCAACTTCTTCCACTTCGTCAACTTCGTCCACTTCCTCCAGTTCCTCTACTTCCTCCACTTCGTCAACTTCGTCAACTTCGTCCACTTCCTCCACTTCGTCGACTTCATCCACTTCCTCCACTTGGTCCACTTCGTCCACTTCGTCCACTTCGTCCACTCTTCCACTTCGTCAACTTCCTCCACTTCCTCCACATCCTCCACTTCCTCAACTTCGTCCACTTCGTCAAGTTCGTCCACTTTGCCAATTTCCTCCATTTTCTTCACTTCGTCCACTTCCTCCACTTCCTTCACTTCGTCGACTTCCTCCTCTTCCTCCACTTCGTCCACTTCGTCAACTTCTTCCACTTCGTCAACTTCCTCCACCTCGTCCACATCGTCAACTTCCTCCACTTCCTGAAGTTCGTCCACTTCGTCAACTTCGTCCACTTCCGCCACTTCGTCCACTTCGTCCACTTCCTCCACTTCAATCACTTCCTCCACTTCGACAACTTCCTCAACTTCGTCCACTTCTTCCACTTCGTCCACTTCGTCCACTTCGTCAACTTCGTCAACTTCGTCAACTTCCTCCACTTCGTCTACTTCCTCCACTTCCTCCACTTCCTAAATTTCCTCCACTTCGTCCACTTCATCAACTTCGTCAACTTCGTCCACTTCTTCCACTTCGTCCATTTCGTCCACTTCCTCCACTTCCTCCACTTCCTCCACTTCGTCAACTTCGTGCACTTCGTCAACGTCGTCCACTTACTCCACTTCCTCCACTTCCTCCACTTCCTCCACTTCGTTAACTTCGTCCACTTCGTCGACTTCGTCAACTTCGTCTACTTCATCAACTTCCTTAACTTCGTCAACTTCGTTAACTTCGTCAACTTCGTCCACGTCGTCCACTTCGTACACTTCCTCCACTTCTTCTTCCACCTCCTTCAGTTCATCCATTTCCTGGACTTCCTCCACTTCCTCCACTTCGTCAACTTCGTCCACTTCGTCAACTTCCTCCAATTCCTCCACTTCCTCCACTTCGTCTAGTTCATCTACTTCGTCCACTTCGTGCACTTCGTCCACTTCTTCCACTTCCTGAACTTCGTGCACTTCGTCAACTTCGTCTACTTCGTCTACTTCCTCCACTTCCTCCACTTCCTCCACTTCCTCCACTTCTCCACTTCCTCCACTTCCTCCACTTCCTCCACTTCCTCCACTTCCTCCACTTCGTCTACTTCGTCCACTTCGTCCACCTCCTCCACTTACTCCACTTACTCCACTTCTTCCACTTCCTCCACTTCGTCAACTTCACCTAACTCGGTCCACCTCGTAAACTTCGTCAACTTTGTCAACTTCGTCCACTTCCTCCACTTCGTCAACTTCATCCACTTCGTCAACTTCATCCACTTCGTCAACTTCATCCACTTCGTCCACTTGGTCCACTTCGTCCACTTCCTCCACTTGGTCCACTTCGTCCACTTCGTCCATTTCGTCCATTTCGTCCACTTCGTCAACTTCTTCCACTTCGTCAACTTCCTCCACTTCCTCCACTTCGTCCACTACCTCCACTTCCTCAACTTAGTCCACTTCGTCCACTTCGTCAACTTCCTCCACTTTCTTCACTTCGTCCACATCCACCACTTCCTTCACTTCGTCGACTTCCTCCAATTCCTCCACTTCGTCCACTTCGTCAACTTCTTCCACTTCGTCAACTTCCTCCACCTCTTCCACTTCGTCCACTTCCTCCACTTCCTGAACTTCGTCCACTTCGTCAACTTCGTCCACTTCCGCCACTTCCTGCACTTCGTCCACTTCCTCCACTTCCATCACTTCCTCCACTTCGTCAACTTCCTCAACTTCGTCCACTTCGTCCACTTCTTCAACTTCGTCAACTTCTTCCACTTCGTCAACTTCCTCCACTTCCTCCACTTCCTCCACTTCCTGAATTTCGTCCACTTCGTCCATTTCGTCAACTTCCTCCACTTCCTCCACTTCGTCCATTTCGTCCACTTCGTCCACTTCCTCCACTTCCTCCACTTCCTCCACTTCCTCCACTTCCTCCACGTCCTCCACTTCGTCAACTTCGTCCACTTCGTCAACGTCGTGCACTTAATCCACTTCCTCTACTTCGTTAACTTCGTCCATTTCGTCAACTTCGTCAACTTCGTCAACTTCGTTAACTTCGTCAACTTCGTCCACGTCGTCCACTTCCTCCACTTCTTCCTCCACCTCCTTTAGTTCCTCCATTTCCTCCACTTCCTCCACTTCCTCCACTTCGTCAACTTCGTCCACTTCGTCTACTTCAACCACTTCGTCCACTTCGTCAACTTCCTCCACTTCGTCAACTTACTCCACATCGTCCAGTTCGTCCATTTCGTCCACTTCGAGCACTTCGTCCACTTCTTCCACTTCCTGAACTTCGTCCACTTCGTCCGCTTCCTCCACTTCGTCCACGTCGTCCACTTCGTCAACTTCCTCCACTTCCTCCAGTTCGTCCACTTCGTCCACTTCGTCCACTTCGTACACTTCGTCTAATTCTTACACTTCCTGAACTTCGTCCACTTCGTCAACTTCGTCTACTTCCTCCACTTCCTCCACTTCCTCCACTTCCTCCACTTCTCCACTTCCTCCACTTCCTCCACTTCGTCTACTTCGTTCACTTCGTCCACCTCCTCCACTTACTCCACTTACTCCACTTACTCCACTTCTTCCACTTCCTTCACTTCCTCCACTTCGTCAACTTCATCCAACTCTGTCCACTTCGTCCACTTCCTCTACTTCCTCCACTTCCTTCACTTCCTCCACTTCGTCAACTTCGTCCACTTCTTCCACTTCTTCCACTTCGTCAACTTCGTCCACTTCCTCAACTTCCTCAACTTCCTCCACTTCCTCCACTTCCATCACTTCCTCCACTTCCTCCACTTCCTCCACTTCATCTACTTCCTCCACTTGGTCCACTTCGTCCACTTCCTCCACTTGGTCCACTTCGTCCACTTCCTCCACTTCCTCCACTTCCTCCACTTCCTCCACTTCCATCACTTCCTCCACTTCGTCAACTTCCTCAACTTCGTCCACTTCCTCCACTTCGTCCACTTCCTCCACTTCCTCCACTTCCTCCACTTGGTCCACTTCCTCCACTTCCTCCACTTCTTCCTCCACTTCCTCCATTTTCTCCACTTCCTCCACTTCCTCCACTTGGTCAACTTCCTGCACTTCGTCAACTTCGTCCACTTCATCCACTTCGTGCACTTCGTCCACTTCGTCAACTTTTTCTACTTCCTCCACCTCCTCCACTTCGTCCACTTCCTCCACTTGGTCCACTTCCACAACTTCTTCCTCCACTTCCTCCATTTTCTCCACTTCCTCCACTTCCTCCACTTGGTCAACTTCCTCCACTTCGTCAACTTCGTCCACTTCATCCACTTCGTGCACTTCGTCCACTTCGTCAACTTTCTCTACTTCCTCCACCTCCTCCACTTCGTCCACTTCCTCCACTTGGTCCACTTCGTCCACTTCGTCCACTTCGTCCGCTTCGTCAACTTCTTCCATTTCGTCAACTTCCTCCAGTTCCTCCACTTTGTCCACTTCCTCAACTTCCTGAATTTCGTCCACTTCGTCCATTTCGTCAACTTCCTCCACTTCCTCCACTTCGTCCTTTTCGTCCACTTTGTCCACTTCCTCCACTTCCTCCACTTCCTCCACTTCCTCCACTTTCTCCACGTCCTCCACTTCGTCAACTTCGTCCACTTCGTCAACGTCGTCCACTTAATCCACTTCCTCCACTTCGTTAACTTCGTCCATTTCGTCGACTTCGTCAACTTCGTCTACTTCGTCAACTTCGTCAACTTCGTCCACGTCGTCCACTTCCTCCACTTCTTCCTCCACCTCCTTTAGTTCCTCCATTTCCTCCACTTCCTCCACTTCCTCCACTTCGTCAACTTCGTCCACTTCGTCTACTTCGTCCACTTCGTCCACTTCGTCAACTTCCTCCACTTCGTCAACTTACTCCACATCGTCCAGTTCGTCCATTTCGTCCACTTCGAGCACTTCGTCCACTTCTTCCACTTCCTGAACTTCGTCCACTTCAACAACTTCGTCCACTTCCTCCACTTCGTCCGCTTCCTCCACTTCGTCCACGTCGTCCACTTCGTCAACTTCCTCCACTTCCTCCAGTTCGTCCACTTCGTCCACTTCGTACACTTCGTCTAATTCTTACACTTCCTGAACTTCGTCCACTTCGTCAACTTCGTCTACTTCCTCCACTTCCTCCACTTCCTCCACTTCGTCCACTTCTCCACTTCCTCCACTTCCTCCACTTCCTCCACTTCGTCTACTTCGTTCACTTCGTCCACCTCCTCCACTTACTCCACTTACTCCACTTCTTCCATTTCCTTCACTTCCTCCACTTCGTCAACTTCATCCAACTCTGTCCACTTCGTCCACTTCCTCTACTTCCTCCACTTCCTTCACTTCCTCCACTTCGTCAACTTCGTCCACTTCTTCCACTTCTTCCACTTCGTCAACTTCGTCCACTTCCTCAACTTCCTCAACTTCCTCCACTTCCTCCACTTCGTCAACTTCGTCCACTTCCTCCACTTCGTCAACTTCATCTACTTCCTCCACTTGGTCCACTTCGTCCACTTCCTCCACTTGGTCCACTTGGTCCACTTCGTCCACTTCGTCCACTTCGTCCACTTCCTCCACTTCCTCCACTTCCTCCACTTCCATCACTTCCTCCACTTCGTCAACTTCCTCAACTTCGTCCACTACGTCCACTTCGTCAACTTCCTCCACTTCGTCCACTTCCTCCACTTCCTGAACTTCGTGCACTTCGTCCACTTCGTCAACTTCGTCCACTTCGGCCACTTCCTCCACTTCCTCCACTTCGTCCATTTCGTCCACTTCGTCCACTTCGTCCACTTCCTCCACTTCGTCTACTTCCTCCATTTCCTCCACTTCCTCCACTTCGTCAACGTCGTCCACTTCCTCCATTTCCTCCACTTCCTCCACTTCCTCCCCTTCGTTAACTTCGTCGACCTCGTCGACTTCGTTAACTGCGTCCACTTCGTCAAGTTCGTCCACTTCCTCCACTTCCTCCACTTCCTCCACTTCGTCCACTTCCTCCACTTCCTCCACTTGGTCCACTTCGTCCACTTCCTCCACTTCTTCCTCCACTTCCTCCATTTTCTCCACTTCCTCCACTTCCTCCACTTGGTCAACTTCCTCCACTTCGTCAACTTCGTCCACTTCATCCACTTCGTGCACTTCGTCCACTTCGTCAACTTTCTCTACTTCCTCCACCTCCTCCACTTCGTCCACTTCCTCCACTTGGTCCACTTCGTCCACTTCGTCCGCTTCGTCAACTTCTTCCATTTCGTCAACTTCCTCCAGTTCCTCCACTTCGTCCACTTCCTCAACTTCCTGAATTTCGTCCACTTCGTCCATTTCGTCAACTTCCTCCACTTCCTCCACTTCGTCCATTTCGTCCACTTCCTCCACTTCCTCCACTTCCTCCACTTCCTCCACTTCCTCCACTTTCTCCACGTCCTCCACTTCGTCAACTTCGTCCACTTCGTCAACGTCGTCCACTTAATCCACTTCCTCCACTTCGTTAACTTCGTCCATTTCGTCGACTTGGTCAACTTCGCCTACTTCGTGAACTTCGTTAACTTCGTCAACTTCGTCCACGTCGTCCACTTCCTCCACTTCTTCCTCCACCTCCTTTAGTTCCTCCATTTCCTCCACTTCCTCCACTTCCTCCACTTCGTCAACTTCGTCCACTTCGTCTACTTCAACCACTTTGTGCACTTCGTCAACTTCCTCCAGTTCGTCAACTTACTCCACATCGTCCAGTTCGTCCATTTCGTCCACTTCCTCCACTTCGTCCGCTTCCTCCACTTCGTCCACGTCGTCCACTTCGTCAACTTCCTCCACTTCCTCCAGTTCGTCCACTTCGTCCACTTCGTACACTTCGTCTAATTCTTACACTTCCTGAACTTCGTCCACTTCGTCAACTTCGTCTACTTCCTCCACTTCCTCCACTTCCTCCACTTCGTCCACTTCTCCACTTCCTCCACTTCCTCCACTTCCTCCACTTCGTCTACTTCGTTCACTTCGTCCACCTCCTCCACTTACTCCAATTACTCCACTTCTTCCACTTCCTTCACTTCCTCCACTTCGTCAACTTCATCCAACTCTGTCCACTTCGTCCACTTCCTCTACTTCCTCCACTTCCTTCACTTCCTCCACTTCGTCAACTTCGTCCACTTCTTCCACTTCTTCCACTTCGTCAACTTCGTCCACTTCCTCAACTTCCTCAACTTCCTCCACTTCCTCCACTTCGTCAACTTCGTCCACTTCCTCCACTTCGTCAACTTCATCTACTTCCTCCACTTGGTCCACTTCGTCCACTTCCTCCACTTGGTCCACTTCCTCCACTTCCTCCACTTCCTCCACTTCCTCCACTTCCTCCACTTCCATCACTTCCTCCACTTCGTCAACTTCCTCAACTTCGTCCACTTCCTCCACTTCGTCCACTTCGTCAACTTCCTCCACTTCGTCCACTTCCTCCACTTCCTGAACTTCGTGCACTTCGTCCACTTCGTCAACTTCGTCCACTTCCTCCACTTCCTCCACTTCCTCCACTTCGTCCATTTCGTCCACTTCGTCCACTTCCTCCACTTCGTCTACTTCCTCCACTTCCTCCACTTCCTCCACTTCGTCAACGTCTTCCACTTCCTCCATTTCCTCCACTTCCTCCACTACCTCCCCTTCGTTAACTTCGTCGACCTCGTCGACTTCGTTAACTTCGTCCACTTCGTCAAGTTCGTCCACTTCCTCCACTTCCTCCACTTCCTCCACTTCCTCCACTTGGTCCACTTCGTCCACTTCGTCCACTTCCTCCATTTCTTCCTCCATTTCCTCCATTTTCTCCACTTCCTCCACTTCCTCCACTTCCTCCACTTGGTCAACTTCCTCCACTTCGTCAACTTTGTCCACTTCATCCACTTCGTGCACTTCGTCCACTTCGTCAACTTTCTCAACTTCCTCCACCTCCTCCACTTCGTCCACTTCCTCCACTTGGTCCACTTCGTCCACTTCGTCCACTTCGTCCGCTTCGTCAACTTCTTCCATTTCGTCAACTTCCTCCAGTTCCTCCACTTCGTCCACTTCCTCAACTTCCTGAATTTCGTCCACTTCGTCCATTTCGTCAACTTCCTCCACTTCCTCCACTTCGTCCATTTCGTCCACTTTGTCCACTTCCTCCACTTCCTCCACTTCCTCCACTTCCACCACTTTCTCCACGTCCTCCACTTCGTCAACTTCGTCCACTTCGTCAACGTCGTCCACTTAATCCACTTCCTCCACTTCGTTAACTTCGTCCATTTCGTCGACTTCGTCAACTTCGTCTACTTCGTCAACTTCGTTCACTTCGTCAACTTCGTCCACGTCGTCCACTTCCTCCACTTCTTTCTCCACCTCCTTTAGTTCCTCCATTTCCTCCACTTCCTCCACTTCCTCCACTTCGTCAACTTCGTCCACTTCGTCTACTTCAACCACTTCGTCCAGTTCGTCAACTTCCTCCACTTCGTCAACTTACTCCACATTGTCCAGTTCGTCCATTTCGTCCATTTCGAGCACTTCGTCCACTTCTTCCACTTCCTGAACTTCGTCCACTTCAACAACTTCGTCCACTTCCTCCACTTAGTCCGCTTCCTCCACTTCGTCCACGTCGTCCACTTCGTCAACTTCCTCCACTTCCTCCAGTTCGTCCACTTCGTCCACTTCGTACACTTCGTCTAATTCTTACACTTCCTGAACTTCGTCCACTTCGTCTACTTCCTCCACTTCCTCCACTTCGTCCACTTCTCCACTTCCTCCACTTCCTCCACTTCGTCTACTTCAACCACTTCGTCCACTTCGTCAACTTCCTCCACTTCGTCAACTTACTCCACATCGTCCAGTTCGTCCATTTCGTCCACTTCGAGCACTTCGTCCACTTCTTCCACTTCCTGAACTTCGTCCACTTCAACAACTTCGTCCACTTCCTCCACTTCGTCCGCTTCCTCCACTTCGTCCACGTCGTCCACTTCGTCAACTTCCTCCACTTCCTCCAGTTCGTCCACTTCGTCCACTTCGTACACTTCGTCTAATTCTTACACTTCCTGAACTTCGTCCACTTCGTCAACTTCGTCTACTTCCTCCACTTCCTCCACTTCCTCCACTTCGTCCACTTCTCCACTTCCTCCACTTCCTCCACTTCCTCCAGTTCGTCTACTTCGTTCACTTCGTCCACCTCCTCCACTTACTCCACTTACTCCACTTACTGCACTTCTTCCACTTCCTTCACTTCCTCCACTTCGTCAACTTCATCCAACTCTGTCCACTTCGTCCACTTCCTCTACTTCCTCCACTTCCTTCACTTCCTCCACTTCGTCAACTTCGTCCACTTCTTCCACTTCTTCCACTTCGTCAACTTCGTCCACTTCCTCAACTTCCTCAACTTCCTCCACTTCCTCCACTTCGTCAACTTCATCCACTTCCTCCACTTCGTCAACTTCATCTACTTCCTCCACTTGGTCCACTTCGTCCACTTCCTCCACTTGGTCCACTTGGTCCACTTCGTCCACTTCGTCCACTTCCTCCACTTCCTCCACTTCCTCCACTTCCTCCACTTCCATCACTTCCTCCACTTCGTCAACTTCCTCAACTTCGTCCACTTCCTCCACTTTGTCCACTTCCTCCACTTCCTCCACTTCCTCCACTTGGTCCACTTCCTCCACTTCCTCCACTTCTTCCTCCACTTACTCCATTTTCTCCACTTCCTCCACTTCCTCCACTTGGTCAACTTCCTCCACTTCGTCAACTTCGTCCACTTCATCCACTTCGTGCACTTCGTCCACTTCGTCAACTTTTTCTACTTCCTCCACCTCCTCCACTTCGTCCACTTCCTCCACTTCCTCCACTTCCTCCACTTGGTCCACTTCCTCCACTTCCTCCACTTCTTCCACCACTTCCTCCATTTTCTCCACTTCCTCCACTTCCTCCACTTGGTCAACTTCCTCCACTTCGTCAACTTCGTCCACTTCATCCACTTCGTGCACTTCGTCCACTTCGTCAACTTTTTCTACTTCCTCCACCTCCTCCACTTCGTCCACTTCCTCCACTTGGTCCACTTCCTCCACTTCTTCCTCCACTTCCTCCATTTTCTCCACTTCCTCCACTTCCTCCACTTGGTCAACTTCCTCCACTTCGTCAACTTCGTCCACTTCATCCACTTCGTGCACTTCGTCAACTTTCTCTACTTCCTCCACCTCCTCCACTTCGTCCAATTCCTCCACTTGGTCCACTTCGTCCACTTCGTCCACTTCGTCCGCTTCGTCAACTTCTTCCATTTCGTCAACTTCCTCCAGTTCCTCCACTTTGTCCACTTCCTCAACTTCCTGAATTTCGTCCACTTCGTCCATTTCGTCAACTTCCTCCACTTCCTCCACTTCGTCCTTTTCGTCCACTTCCTCCACTTCCTCCACTTCCTCCACTTCCTCCACTTCCTCCACTTTCTCCACGTCGTCCACTTCGTCAACTTCGTCCACTTCGTCAACGTCGTCCACTTAATCCACTTCCTCCACTTCGTTAACTTCGTCCATTTCGTCGACTTCGTCAACTTCGTCTACTTCGTCAACTTCGTTAACTTCGTCAACTTCGTCCACGTCGTCCACTTCCTCCACTTCTTCCTCCACCTCCTTTAGTTCCTCCATTTCCTCCACTTCCTCCACTTCCTCCACTTCGTCAACTTCGTCCACTTCGTCTACTTCGTCCACTTCGTCCACTTCGTCAACTTCCTCCACTTCGTCAACTTACTCCACATCGTCCAGTTCGTCCATTTCGTCCACTTCGAGCACTTCGTCCACTTCTTCCACTTCCTGAACTTCGTCCACTTCAACAACTTCGTCCACTTCCTCCACTTCGTCCGCTTCCTCCACTTCGTCCACGTCGTCCACTTCGTCAACTTCCTCCACTTCCTCCAGTTCGTCCACTTCGTACACTTCGTACACTTCGTCTAATTCTTACACTTCCTGAACTTCGTCCACTTCGTCAACTTCGTCTACTTCCTCCACTTCCTCCACTACCTCCACTTCGTCCACTTCTCCACTTCCTCCACTTCCTCCACTTCCTCCACTTCCTCCACTTCGTCTACTTCGTTCACTTCGTCCACCTCCTCCACTTACTCCACTTACTCCACTTCTTCCACTTCCTTCACTTCCTCCACTTCGTCAACTTCATCCACCTCTGTCCACTTCGTCCACTTCCTCTACTTCCTCCACTTCCTTCACTTCCTCCACTTCTTCAACTTCGTCCACTTCTTCCACTTCTTCCACTTCGTCAACTTCGTCCACTTCCTCAACTTCCTCAACTTCCTCCACTTCCTCCACTTCGTCAACTTCGTCCACTTCCTCCACTTCGTCAACTTCATCTACTTCCTCCACTTGGTCCACTTCGTCCACTTCCTCCACTTGGTCCACTTCGTCCACTTCGTCCACTTCGTCCACTTCCTCCACTTCCTCCACTTCCATCACTTCCTCCACTTCGTCAACTTCCTCAACTTCGTCCACTACGTCCACTTCGTCAACTTCCTCCACTTCCTCCACTTCCTCCACTTCCTGAACTTCGTGCACTTCGTCCACTTCGTCAACTTCGTCCACTTCGTCCACTTCCTCCACTTCCTCCATTTCGTCCACTTCGTCCACTTCCTCCACTTCCTCCACTTCGTCTACTTCCTCCACTTCCTCCACTTCCTCCACTTCGTCAACGTCGTCCATTTCCTCCATTTCCTCCACTTCCTCCACTTCCTCCCCTTCGTTAACTTCGTCCACTTCGTCAAGTTCGTCCACTTCCTCCACTTCCTCCACTTCCTCCACTTGGTCCACTTCGTCCACTTCCTCCACTTCTTCCTCCACTTCCTCCATTTTCTCCACTTCCTTCACTTCCTCCACTTGGTCAACTTCCTCCACTTCGTCAACTTTGTCCACTTCATCCACTTCGTGCACTTCGTCCACTTCGTCAACTTTCTCTACTTCCTCCACCTCCTCCACTTCGTCCACTTCCTCCACTTGGTCCACTTCGTCCACTTCATCCGCTTCGTCAACTTCTTCCATTTCGTCAACTTCCTCCAGTTCCTCCACTTCGTCCACTTCCTCAACTTCCTGAATTTCGTCCACTTCGTCCATTTCGTCAACTTCCTCCACTTCCTCCACTTCGTCCATTTCGTCTACTTTGTCCACTTCCTCCACTTCCTCCACTTTCTCCACGTCCTCCACTTCGTCAACTTCGTCCACTTCGTCCACTTCGTCAACGTCCTCCACTTAATCCACTTCCTCCACTTCGTTAACTTCGTCCATTTCGTCGACTTCGTCAACTTCGTCTACTTCGTCAACTTCGTTCACTTCGTCAACTTCGTCCACGTCGTCCACTTCCTCCACTTCTTTCTCCACCTCCTTTAGTTCCTCCATTTCCTCCACTTCCTCCACTTCCTCCACTTCGTCAACTTCGTCCACTTCGTCTACTTCAACCACTTCGTCCACTTCGTCAACTTCCTCCACTTCGTCAACTTACTCCACATTGTCCAGTTCGTCCATTTCGTCCATTTCGAGCACTTCGTCCACTTCTTCCACTTCCTGAACTTCGTCCACTTCAACAACTTCGTCCACTTCCTCCACTTCGTCTGCTTCCTCCACTTCGTCCACGTCGTCCACTTCGTCAACTTCCTCCACTTCCTCCAGTTCGTCCACTTCGTCCACTTCGTACACTTCGTCTAATTCTTACACTTCCTGAACTTCGTCCACTTCGTCAACTTCGTCTACTTCCTCCACTTCCTCCACTTCGTCCACTTCTCCACTTCCTCCACTTCCTCCACTTCGTCTACTTCAACCACTTCGTCCACTTCGTCAACTTCCTCCACTTCGTCAACTTACTCCACATCGTCCAGTTCGTCCATTTCGTCCACTTCGAGCACTTCGTCCACTTCTTCCACTTCCTGAACTTCGTCCACTTCAACAACTTCGTCCACTTCCTCCACTTCGTCCGCTTCCTCCACTTCGTCCACGTCGTCCACTTCGTCAACTTCCTCCACTTCCTCCAGTTCGTCCACTTCGTCCACTTCGAACACTTCGTCTAATTCTTACACTTCCTGAACTTCGTCCACTTCGTCAACTTCGTCTACTTCCTCCACTTCCTCCACTTCCTCCACTTCGTCCACTTCTCCACTTCCTCCACTTCCTCCACTTCCTCCACTTCGTCTACTTCGTTCACTTCGTCCACCTCCTCCACTTACTCCACTTACTCCACTTACTCCACTTCTTCCACTTCCTTCACTTCCTCCACTTCGTCAACTTCATCCAACTCTGTCCACTTCGTCCACTTCCTCTACTTCCTCCACTTCCTTCACTTCCTCCACTTCGTCAACTTCGTCCACTTCTTCCACTTCTTCCACTTCGTCAACTTCGTCCACTTTCTCAACTTCCTCAACTTCCTCCACTTCCTCCACTTCGTCAACTTCGTCCACTTCCTCCACTTCGTCAACTTCATCTACTTCCTCCACTTGGTCCACTTCGTCCACTTCCTCCACTTGGTCCACTTCGTCCACTTCCTCCACTTCCTCCACTTCCTCCACTTCCTCCACTTCCTCCACTTCCATCACTTCCTCCACTTCGTCAACTTCCTCAACTTCGTCCACTTCCTCCACTTCGTCCACTTCCTCCACTTCCTCTACTTGGTCCACTTCCTCCACTTCCTCCACTTCTTCCTCCACTTCCTCCATTTTCTCCACTTCCTCCACTTCCTCCACTTGGTCAACTTCCTCCACTTCGTCAACTTCGTCCACTTCATCCACTTCGTGCACTTCGTCCACTTCGTCAACTTTTTCTACTTCCTCCACCTCCTCCACTTCGTCCACTTCCTCCACTTGGTCCACTTCCTCCACTTCTTCCTCCACTTCCTCCATTTTCTCCACTTCCTCCACTTCCTCCACTTGGTCAACTTCCTCCACTTCGTCAACTTCGTCCACTTCATCCACTTCGTGCACTTCGTCCACTTCGTCAACTTTCTCTACTTCCTCCACCTCCTCCACTTCGTCCACTTCCTCCACTTGGTCCACTTGGTCCACTTCGTCCACTTCGTCCGCTTCGTCAACTTCTTCCATTTCGTCAACTTCCTCCACTTCCTCCACTTCGTCCACTTCCTCAACTTCCTGAATTTCGTCCACTTCGTCCATTTCGTCAACTTCCTCCACTTCCTCCACTTCGTCCATTTCGTCCACTTTGTCCACTTCCTCCACTTCCTCCACTTCCTCCACTTCCTCCACTTTCTCCACGTCCTCCACTTCGTCAACTTCGTCCACTTCGTCAACGTCGTCCACTTAATCCACTTCCTCCACTTCGTTAACTTCGTCCATTTCGTCGACTTCGTCAACTTCGTCTACTTCGTCAACTTCGTTAACTTCGTCAACTTCGTCCACGTCGTCCACTTCCTCCACTTCTTCCTCCACCTCCTTTAGTTCCTCCATTTCCTCCACTTCCTCCACTTCCTCCACTTCGTCAACTTCGTCCACTTCGTCTACTTCGTCCACTTCGTCCACTTCGTCAACTTCCTCCACTTCGTCAGCTTACTCCACATCGTCCAGTTTGTCCATTTCGTCCACTTCGAGCACTTCGTCCACTTCTTCCACTTCCTGAACTTCGTCCACTTCAACAACTTCGTCCACTTCCTCCACTTCGTCCGCTTCCTCCACTTCGTCCACGTCGTCCACTTCGTCAACTTCCTCCACTTCCTCCAGTTCGTCCACTTCGTCCACTTCGTACACTTCGTCTAATTCTTACACTTCCTGAACTTCGTCCACTTCGTCAACTTCGTCTACTTCCTCCACTTCCTCCACTTCCTCCACTTCGTCCACTTCTCCACTTCCTCCACTTCCTCCACTTCCTCCACTTCGTCTACTTCGTTCACTTCGTCCACCTCCTCCACTTACTCCACTTACTCCACTTCTTCCACTTCCTTCACTTCCTCCACTTCGTCAACTTCATCCAACTCTGTCCACTTCGTCCACTTCCTCTACTTCCTCCACTTCCTTCACTTCCTCCACTTCGTCAACTTCGTCCACTTCTTCCACTTCGTCAACTTCGTCCACTTCCTCAACTTCCTCCACTTCCTCCACTTCCTCCACTTCGTCAACTTCGTCCACTTCCTCCACTTCCTCCACTTCCTCCACTTCCTCCACTTCCATCACTTCCTCCACTTCGTCAACTTCCTCAACTTCGTCCACTTCCTCCACTTCGTCCACTTCCTCCACTTCCTCTACTTGGTCCACTTCCTCCACTTCCTCCACTTCTTCCTCCACTTCCTCCATTTTCTCCACTTCCTCCACTTGGTCAACTTCCTCCACTTCGTCAACTTCGTCCACTTCATCCACTTCGTGCACTTCGTCCACTTCGTCAACTTTTTCTACTTCCTCCACCTCCTCCACTTCGTCCACTTCCTCCACTTGGTCCACTTCCTCCACTTCTTCCTCCACTTCCTCCATTTTCTCCACTTCCTCCACTTCCTCCACTTGGTCAACTTCCTCCACTTCGTCAACTTCGTCCACTTCATCCACTTCGTGCACTTCGTCCACTTCGTCAACTTTCTCTACTTCCTCCACCTCCTCCACTTCGTCCACTTCCTCCACTTGGTCCACTTCGTCCACTTCGTCCACTTCGTCCGCTTCGTCAACTTCTTCCATTTCGTCAACTTCCTCCAGTTCCTCCACTTCGTCCACTTCCTCAACTTCCTGAATTTTGTCCACTTCGTCCATTTCGTCAACTTCCTCCACTTCCTCCACTTCGTCCATTTCGTCCACTTTGTCCACTTCCTCCACTTCCTCCACTTCCTCCACTTCCTCCACTTTCTCCACGTCCTCCACTTCGTCAACTTCGTCCACTTCGTCAACGTCGTCCACTTAATCCACTTCCTCCACTTCGTTAACTTCGTCCATTTCGTCGACTTCGTCAACTTCGTCTACTTCGTCAACTTCGTTAACTTCGTCAACTTCGTCCACGTCGTCCACTTCCTCCACTTCTTCCTCCACCTCCTTTAGTTCCTCCATTTCCTCCACTTCCTCCACTTCCTCCACTTCGTCAACTTCGTCCACTTCGTCTACTTCGTCCACTTCGTCCACTTCGTCAACTTCCTCCACTTCGTCAGCTTACTCCACATCGTCCAGTTCGTCCATTTCGTCCACTTCGAGCACTTCGTCCACTTCTTCCACTTCCTGAACTTCGTCCACTTCAACAACTTCGTCCACTTCCTCCACTTCGTCCGCTTCCTCCACTTCGTCCACGTCGTCCACTTCGTCAACTTCCTCCACTTCCTCCAGTTCGTCCACTTCGTCCACTTCGTACACTTCGTCTAATTCTTACACTTCCTGAACTTCGTCCACTTCGTCAACTTCGTCTACTTCCTCCAATTCCTCCACTTCCTCCACTTCGTCCACTTCTCCACTTCCTCCACTTCCTCCACTTCCTCCACTTCGTCTACTTCGTTCACTTCGTCCACCTCCTCCACTTACTCCACTTACTCCACTTCTTCCACTTCCTTCACTTCCTCCACTTCGTCAACTTCATCCAACTCTGTCCACTTCGTCCACTTCCTCTACTTCCTCCACTTCCTTCACTTCCTCCACTTCGTCAACTTCGTCCACTTCTTCCACTTCGTCAACTTCGTCCACTTCCTCAACTTCCTCAACTTCCTCCACTTCCTCCACTTCGTCAACTTCGTCCACTTCCTCCACTTCCTCCACTTCCTCCACTTCCTCCACTTCCATCACTTCCTCCACTTCGTCAACTTCCTCAACTTCATCTACTTCCTCCACTTGGTCCAATTCGTTCACTTCCTCCACTTGGTCCACTTGGTCCACTTCGTCCACTTCGTCCACTTCCTCCACGTCCTCCACTTCCTATACTTCCATCACTTCCTCCACTTCGTCAACTTCCTCAACTTCGTCCACTTCGTCCACTTCGTCAACTTCCTCCACTTCGTCCACTTCCTCCACTTCCTGAACTTCGTGCACTTCGTCCACTTCGTCAACTTCGTCCACTTCGTCCACTTCCTCCACTTCCTCCACTTCGTCCATTTCGTCCACTTCGTCCACTTCGTCCACTTCCTCCACTTCGTCTACTTCCTCCACTTCCTCCACTTCCTCCACTTCGTCAACGTCGTCCACTTCCTCCATTTCCTCCACTTCCTCCACTTCCTCCCCTTCGTTAACTTCGTCGACCTCGTCGACTTCGTTAACTTCGTCCACTTCGTCAAGTTCGTCCACTTCCTCCACTTCCTCCACTTCCTCCACTTGGTCCACTTCGTCCACTTCCTCCACTTCTTCCTCCACTTCCTCCATTTTCTCCACTTCCTCCACTTCCTCCACTTGGTCAACTTCCTCCACTTCGTCAACTTCGTCCACTTCATCCACTTCGTGTACTTCGTCCACTTCGTCAACTTTCTCTACTTCCTCCACCTCCTCCACTTCGTCCACTTCCTCCACTTGGTCCACTTCGTCCACTTCGTCCACTTCGTCCGCTTCGTCAACTTCTTCCATTTCGTCAACTTCCTCCAGTTCCTCCACTTCGTCCACTTCCTCAACTTCCTGAATTTCGTCCACTTCGTCCATTTCGTCAACTTCCTCCACTTCCTCCACTTCGTCCATTTCGTCCACTTCCTCCACTTCCTCCACTTCCTCCACTTCCTCCACTTTCTCCACGTCCTCCACTTCGTCAACTTCGTCCACTTCGTAAACGTCGTCCACTTAATCCACTTCCTCCACTTCATTAACTTCGTCCTTTTCGTCGACTTCGTCAACTTCGTCTACTTCGTCAACTTCGTTAACTTCGTCAACTTCGTCCACGTCGTCCACTTCCTCCACTTCTTCCTCCACCTCCTTTAGTTCCTCCATTTCCTCCACTTCCTCCACTTCCTCCACTTCGTCAACTTCGTCCACTTCTTCCACTTCTTCCACTTCGTCAACTTCGTCCACTTCCTCAACTTCCTCAACTTCCTCCACTTCCTCCAATTCGTCAACTTCGTCCACTTCCTCCACTTCGTCAACTTCATCTACTTCCTCCACTTGGTCCACTTCGTCCACTTCCTCCACTTGGTCCACTTGGTCCACTTCGTCCACTTCGTCCACTTCGTCCACTTCCTCCACTTCCATCACTTCCTCCACTTCGTCAACTTCCTCAACTTCGTCCACTTCCTCCACTTCGTCCACTTCGTCAACTTCCTCCACTTCATCCACTTCCTCCACTTCCTGAACTTCGTGCACTTCGTCCACTTCGTCAACTTCGTCCACTTCGTCCACTTCCTCCACTTCCTCCACTTCGTCCATTTCGTCCACTTCGTCCACTTCCTCCACTTCCTCCACTTCGTCTACTTCCTCCACTTCCTCCACTTCCTCCACTTCGTCAACGTCGTCCACTTCCTCCATTTCCTCCACTTCCTCCACTTCCTCCCCTTCGTTAACTTCGTCGACCTCGTCGACTTCGTTAACTTCGTCCACTTCGTCAAGTTCGTCCACTTCCTCCACTTCCTCCACTTCCTCCACTTCCTCCACTTGGTCCACTTCGTCCACTTCCTCCACTTCTTCCTCCACTTCCTCCATTTTCTCCACTTCCTCCACTTCCTCCACTTGGTCAACTTCCTCCACTTCGTCAACTTCGTCCACTTCATCCACTTCGTGCACTTCGTCCACTTCGTCAACTTTTTCTACTTCCTCCACCTCCTCCACTTCGTCCACTTCCTCCACTTGGTCCACTTCCTCCACTTCTTCCTCCACTTCCTCCATTTTCTCCACTTCCTCCACTTCCTCCACTTGGTCAACTTCCTCCACTTCGTCAACTTCGTCCACTTCATCCACTTCGTGCACTTCGTCCACTTCGTCAACTTTCTCTACTTCCTCCACCTCCTCCACTTCGTCCACTTCCTCCACTTGGTCCACTTCGTCCACTTCGTCCACTCCGTCCACTTCCTCCACTTCCTGAACTTCGTGCACTTCGTCCACTTCGTCAACTTCGTCCAGTTCGTCCACTTCCTCCACTTCCTCCACTTCGTCCATTTCGTCCACTTCGTCCACTTCGTCCACTTCCTCCACTTCGTCTACTTCCTCCACTTCCTCCACTTCCTCCACTTCGTCAACGTCGTCCACTTCCTCCATTTCCTCCACTTCCTCTACTTCCTCCCCTTCGTTAACTTCGTCGACCTCGTCGACTTCGTTAACTTAGTCCACTTCGTCAAGTTCGTCCACTTCCTCCACTTCCTCCACTTCCTCCACTTCCTCCACTTCTTCCTCCACTTCCTCCATTTTCTCCACTTCCTCCACTTCCTCCACTTGGTCAACTTCCTCCACTTCGTCAACTTCGTCCACTTCATCCACTTCGTTCACTTCGTCCACTTCGTCAACTTTCTCTACTTCCTCCACCTCCTCCACTTCGTCCACTTCCTCCACTTCGTCCACTTCGTCCACTTCGTCCACTTCGTCCGCTTCGTCAACTTCTTCCATTTCGTCAACTTCCTCCAGTTCCTCCACTTCGTCCACTTCCTCAACTTCCTCAACTTCGTCCGCTTCGTCAAGTTCGTCCACTTCCTCAACTTCCTCCACTTTCTTCACTTCGTCCACTTCCTCCAATTCCTTTACTTCGTCGACTTCCTCCACTTCGTCCATTTCGTCAACTTCTTCCACTTCGTCAACTTCCTCCACTTCCTCCACTTCCTCCACTTCCTGAACTTCGTCCACTTCGTCAACTTCCTCCACTTCCGCCACTTCCTCCACTTCCTCCACTTCCTCCACTTCCATCACTTCCTCCACTTCGTCAACTTCCTCAACTTCGCCTACTTCGTCCACTTCCTCCACTTCGTTCACTTCGTCCACTTCGTCCACTTCATCCACTTCGTCAACTTCCTCCACTTCGTCCAGTTCCTCCACTTCCTGAACTTCGTGCACTTCGTCCACTTCGTCAACTTCGTCCACTTCGTCCACTCCGTCCATTTCGTCCACTTCGTCCACTTCCTCCACTTCGTCTACTTCCTCCACTTCCTCCACTTCCTCCAGTTCGTCAACTTCGTCCACTTCGTCAACGTCGTCCACTTCCTCCATTTCCTCCACTTCCTCCACTTCGTCAACGTAGTCCACTTCCTCCATTTCCTCCACTTCCTCCACTTCCTCCCCTTCGTTAACTTCGTCGACCTCGTCGACGTCGTTAACTTAGTCCACTTCGTCAAGTTCGTCCACTTCCTCGACTTCCTCCACTTCCTCCACTTCCTCCACTTCCTCCACTTCCTCCACTTCTTCCTCCACTTCCTCCATTTTCTCCACTTCCTCCACTTCCTCCACTTGGTCAACATCCTCCACTTCGTCAACTTCGTCCACTTCATCCACTTCGTGCACTTCGTCCACTTCGTCAACTTTCTCTACTTCCTCCACCTCCTCCACTTCGTCCACTTCCTCCACTTGGTCAACTTCCTCCACTTCGTCAACTTCCTCCACTTCATCCACTTCGTCCATGTCGTCCACTTCGTCAACTTTCTCCACTTCCTCCACTTCCTCCACTTCGTCCAGTTCGTCCACTTCGTCCACTTCTTCCACTTCCTGAACTTCGTCCACTTCGTCAACTTCGTCCACTTCCTCCACTTCCTCCACATCCTCCACTTCTTCCTCCACTTCCTTCACTTCCTCCATTTCCTCCACTTCCTCCACTTCCTCCTCTTGGTCAACTTCCTCCACTTCGTCCACTTCGTCCACTTCGTCCACTTCATCCACTTCGTCCACTTCGTCCACGTCGTCCACTTCGTCCACTTCGTCAATTTTCTCCACTTCCTCCATTTCGTCCACTTCGTGCACTTCGTCCACTTCTTCCACTTCCTGAACTTCGTCCACTTCGTCAACTTTGTCAACTTCGTCGACTTCGTCCACTTCCTCCCCTTCGTTAACTTCGTCGACTTCGTCCACTTCCTCCACTTCCTCCATTTTCTCCACTTCCTCCACTTCCTCCACTTGGTCAACTTCCTCCACTTCGTCAACTTCGTCCACTTCATCCACTTCGTGCACTTCGTCCACTTCGTCAACTTTCTCCACTTCCTCCACCTCCTCCACTTCGTCCAGTTCGTCAACTTCGTCCACTTCGTGAACTTCGTCCACTTCTTCCACTTCCTGAACTTCATCCACTTCGTCAACTTCGTCCACTTGATCCACTTCCTCCACTTACGCCAGTTCCTTCGCCTCCTCCACTTCCTCCACTACCTCCAGTTTGTCAACTTCCTCCACCTCGTCAACTTCGTCCACTTTGTCAACTTCTTCAATTTCGTCCACTTCGTGCACTTTGTCCACTTTGTCCCCTTTGTGCACTTCGTCCACTTCGTCAACTTCCTCCACTTCGTCCACTTCCTCCACTTCCTGAACTTCGTCCACTTCCTCCACTTCGTCAACTTCGTCCACTTCGTCCACTTCCTCCACTTCCTGCACTTCGTCCATTTCGTCCACATCCTCCACTTCCTCCACTTCCTCCGGTTTGTCAACTTCCTCCACTTCACCAACTTCGTCCACTTCGTCCACTTCTTCAATTTCGTCCACTTCGTGCACTTTGTCCACTTTGTCCCCTTTGTGCACTTCGTCCACTTCGTCAACTTCCTCCACTTCGTCCACTTCCTCCACTTCCTGAACTTCGTCCCCTTCGTCCACTTCGTCAACTTCGTCGACTTCCTCCACTTCCTCCACTTCCTCCACTTCGTCCATTTCGTCCACTTCGTCCCCTTCGTCCACTTCCTCCACTTCCTCCACTTCCTCCACTTCCTCCACTTCCTCCACTTCCTCCACTTGCTCCACTTCCTCCACTTCCTCCACTTCGTCAACTTCGTCCACTTCGTCAACGTCGTCCACTTCCTCCACTTCCTCCACTTCCTCCCCTTCGTTAACTTCGTCGACTTCGTCAACTTCGTCCACTTCCTCCACTTCGTCCACTTCTTCCTCCACTTCCTCACTTCCTCCATTTCCTCCACTTCCT